>NC_056729.1:729624397-729856897 GCF_019279795.1 Protopterus annectens
TGCATCAGCTGAACAGGTACCACACATGCATCTGGCGTAACAACTTGATGGGGGTTCCGCACCATCAGACAGTAATGTTTATGCCACACAAAGAATGCCTAGGTATGGTCAATAAGTGTTATGACTGCTCACTGTGACAAAACTGGTACACTTCAATTACACATCAGTGAAAGATGTGTAGGGCCATACATGACGAAGGGTGCATCGTACTCATTTATTGGATTGATGAAGGTTGGGAACTTTGGAGATATTATGGCCAATGAGAAGTGTGTATTCAAACATATCAGAAAAGTATATGTGCTGAGTCATGCCATAGGTGATCTGTGATGTTCTCACAGCCCATTGATTCTGTGTGATAAGCCTGGATGAAAGTAAGACAGTACATACTGCTTATCTTGATCTGACCTAGGGTTTTGTCACAATCCCCCACTCAGGTATCATTGAGAAACTCTCCCAGCTAGGGATTATTATGCATAGTTATTATTATGCAAAAAGCCCAGAATTTTCAGGCACAAGATATACAAAAAGATTAAAAGATAAAGTATAGGAAAGAAAAATACGTCCATAAGAAAAACTGTCAGAAGCTTCAAATAAAAATTAGTGGTCGTTAATACAACAGATTTTTGAAAAACAGTATATAGATCAAGAAACATTGATCTGTTTGGAAAAAGAAGCATCTGAAGAAGTACACAAATATAAACAACAAAACCTACATATTTTTGAAAAGTATAACAAAGAAATATGGACAAGGGAAAGAAAGAGAGATTTGATATAGTGCAATATTTATGCAAAGCCAAAAGCCAAATTAATCAACATAAAGAAGAATGTAAAAAAGAAGATTAGCAAATTGGAAGTTAAAAAAATAGAAGCTGTAGTTATGGAATGCCTGCAAAGTGAAATATTTTATGTAGAAGATCTAACACAGGTTATATCAAAGGACGATGGAACAAGTCCCCAAAGTAAGGAAAAACAGGAACATCAGGAGACATCTGAAGAAGAAATGTGGACATGAGAAAGAAAAAAGGAGATCTAATATGGTGTAATATCTATGCAAAGGAGAAAGCAAAACTAATCAATACAAAAAGAGCAGCACCAAAGATATTTTAAGAGAAACACAGACAAAGAAATTCAGATGTGGAAAACTTTACAATACAAAAAAATAAGAAAACAAAGACGAAAAGTAGAAAAGGTGATCAGTAATTGAGAAGTTAAAGAAATAGAAATTGAGGTCATGAAGTACCTCCAAAGTAAAGGATTCAATGCAAATCTGATTCAGAAAGCACCACAACAGAACAGAGCAATGGAACTACAGATTAAGGGGAAACTGGTGGAATGGGAAGCAATTAGTCAGGTGCCATATGAAGATATTTTGGAGCCTTCCACAGAAATCCAGTATAGACATTCACTTGAAGCTGGACAACAAGGGAAGGAATAGGAAACTGTGGAAACTCTGATGCAGTTAATGTTGAGGAGTGATAGGCCAGTGAGTTCTCATATGACAGAGTAATGGATGGCACAGGATGAAATTGAAGAGAATGTGCCACAGGAAGATGCAATACAACTTTCTGTAGAATGCCCACAGGAAATGGAAAACAAAAAAAGTGCCCTCAGTCTAGAAGAAACCGAGCTAAGAGAAGAGTTGCTTGACTTAATAGAGATAGCCATATTAAGATCAATGAAAGAAATAGACTGCGGACAGTCACTAAAACCCAAAAAGTCAGAAGTTTGATAAAACATGACCATAGGATATAATACTGTGCAGCTAAATTAATAACTGATAAAGTTCTACCACAAGAATACAGAGTAGTGAGGGAGAGAAAGGGGAGAAATCAAATAATATCATGGACATGTTGAACAGAGAAAACTATAAAGCAACTAAGACAAGCCATGTCACTATTAGAAGAGTATAGAGGAGGGAACAGATAAATAAAAACACTCAGAAAGATAAATTTGATAAAGGCAATGCACAGTATTAGAATAGATCAGGATCTATCATGCACTATCACAAATAAACTAAAAATCTCGGCAAAGGTGGAAAAACTTAGAAGATATGTAGACAAATATAAAGGAAAAGTACAAAATAAGCAATTTATTGATAACCCATAAAAGTTTTATAGAGAATTAGGAAATAAGGTAAAAGGAATTGAAAGACCACCAAAAAAGAAGAAATAGATACTTTTTGGAGAAGTATCAATGAAGATCCCGTGGAACATAACAAAGATGCTAAATGGATAGAAGAAGTAAAAGAAAGAATAAGAAGTTTAAAGGTACAGGATATGAAATGGGATGAAGTAACAACCAGAGATATTGAAATAAAGTTAAGAAAAGCCTCTATTTGGAAAATCCCAGGCCTAGACACAGTACCTAATGTCTGGTTAAAAGTATTAACATGAATAAGAATTATTTATATGCGCACCTCGAACAGACACCAACCTGGCTAACAACAGGAAAAACAATGCTTCTACTTAAGAGTGAACCTGCAAGCTACCCTAAAAATTATCGACCAATAACTTTCCTTCTGACGATGTATAAACTATACACTGGAGTTAATGCCGACAGAGTTTATAGTCATTTAGAGGAAAACTCAATTATGGCAATAGAAGAAAAGGGCAGTAAAAGAAAGTCATATGGAACAAATGATCATTTGTTGTTAAATGAGGTCATAGTGGAGAACAGTAAAAAGGGGAAGCATTTAAGTATGGTATGGACTGACTACAAAAAAGCATTTGATAGTATCCCACATTCATGGATAAAAGAGTGCTTAAAAATGTATACGATACTCCCTACACTGATCGACTATATTACAGTGACCATGAAATGGTGGCAGACCACTTTACAATTAAGCCATGATAAAGGACAACTTATTATTCCAGGGATAAAAATCCAAAGGAGGATATTCCTGGATGACTCTCTGTCACCGCTGCTATTGCCCTTAATCCATTAATCTGTCTACTTAACAGCTTAGGTCATGGCTATAATTTGGCTCATAGAAAACAATAAAGTGCAAACACTTCTCATCTTCTCTTTGTCGACGATTTGAAACTGTATAGCTCATCAGATGAGGAACTGGAAGCAGAACTGCAAGTTGTTAAAACTTTTTCAGATGATATGAAGAATGTCATTTGGTCTTGATAAATGTACAAAAGCAACCTTTAAAGCAGGAAAACTGCAACACCAAGAAAACATCAGTTTTGGACAAGAATGTGATATAAAATAACTTGAGCATGAGGGAGTGTATAAATATTTGAGATGTGATGAAGGATCAACAATAAAACATGAACAGATGCAAGTAAAATTTAGTAAGGAGTACTTTAGAAGACTTAAATTAATCCTGAAAACAGCATTGACATCTAGGAACAAAATCCAAGCTATAAGCCAATTTGCTCTTCCTGTCCTAACTTACAGTTTTGGAATGATTGACTGGCCCCAAAATTTGCTGGATAGATTAGATAGGAAAACAAGAAGGATGCTTCATGCTCACCAAATAACTTATAAAAATCAGTGCATACCAAGATTATACTATATATTCCCCATTCTGAAGGAGGGATGGGCCTCCTTGAAATTCATTACATATATAGATCTGCATTTGTGGGACTCCACACATATCTGCTGACCTCACAAGACCCAAATGTAGAGAAAGTTTTGAAACATGAAGAGAATAAATCTGAGATGACTTCCCTGCTTAGGCTAAAAGAAGCATAACAGCGTCAAGCAGGAATGGAAATCAAATTACAAGTAGATAAAAATCAGGCAGCAACTGAATGTGCCAAAAAAAACCAAAAGAAAAAATATAAGGTGAAGGACCAGATGAGAAGGCAAGAAATGTGGAAAAAGCATAAATATAGTTGCAAGTATAGAAAGCTTCTGGAAGAACTTCATGTTGATCAGGAACAAATACAGGAATGGTTAAGGAGAGGTGAATTTAAATCAAGAGATGAAATGTTAATATTGGCAGCTTGAGATAGTGGGTTACATACACACTGGTTTATAAAATAGAATTGGAAACAGTTGCACACCTCGTTGCTGGTTGCAACATACTAATGGCAGAAGGACCGTATACTTAAAAGCATAATAATGTAATGAGACTGTTGCACTGGGGATTGTGCAAACATTATGATATTGAAGTGGCTGAAAACACTGGAAATATGAGCCACAAGGCATCACAGAAAATGATGAAGTCTACATCACATGGGATCATCCATTACCAACAGTTCAAAAGATAGTTGCTAGAAAACCAGATATAGTAGTCCAGGAAAAGACAACAAAAGTAAAACTGATCATTGAAATCACCACACCCGGTGACTACAGTCTCCTGCATACAGAGAAACACAAAGTAAAAAAATATCAGGATTTGCAGGCAGAAAAAATAGCAATGTGGAGGAAAGATACCCTGATAATTCCAATAGTAGTAGGAGCAATAGGTCATATAAAAAAAGAGTCTGCGATCATATTTAGATATGGTAGCAAAACATGTAACTCCATACGAATTGCAGAAGGAGTCATTACTGCGCACATTAGGAGTGCTGTGAAGAGCATTACTGGCTGACATCAAAGAGTGAAACAATACTAATTTCATGAACTTTATTCATACTTTGACTTTAGAATGGGGTCCATTCCTGTCACGGTATTAGAAACCCAAAAGATTTGGGGAAATTAAAAAAAATAGGAATTAACTCTTATGTCACTATATGGGTAATCAACTGACTCACCAACAGAACACATACTGTGAAAGTTGGTGTAACAACCTGTACCAGTAGAGCTGTCACCACTGGTGTACCCCCTGGTATCTGTGCTTGGCCCTTTACTGTTTGGAATCTATTTATCAACAGTTCAGGCTAAAGTATGTGATCTTTGTCTTACCAGGTTTGCTGATTCTTGCATATTGGGTGCAATCATTGAGTCCACCAATTATAATAACATACTACAGGACTGGCTAACACAGACAACCCTAGCCATGTAAAAACACAAGTACCCCTATTGATCATAGTTAGGTGGTTGTTGTTAGCATCGTGATTTTGTGATCAGCTCCAATGGGCCCTGTCCATAAGGGACATGAATTTAAAATCACCCATCTAGTTGTAATGGTTGCACTTGAATAAGGTCATTGAGGATGACTCCTTCACATGCAGTGAAAGCCTATCACAGAGGAGTGGCAGTCTCTGGGAGATATATCTGTCTCCCAGCATGTTATGTTTATACAACAGGCTAGGTTGAGATCCCCGGAGCAAGTTATTCTTGTCCCATTTGATTTGCAGATGTCCATCATTTCCTGTAGGGCATGGTCGATGACTATTTTGTAGACCAGGCATAGGTCACCTCTCAGCAGCCTGCATGATACTGAGTACAGGGACAGGTCTTTCAGTCATTCAATGTATGCCATGTTTTGGAGGCCTTGGATTCTCCTGGTCACAAACGTTTGTGTTTTTTCCAGTTGGTGCAGATGTCTGGTAAGGTACAGACAGAAAAGAGCATTGTACTCAATTAGTGGTCTGATAAGGGTAGAGTACAGCAGAGCTATGACCTCTCTGGTCTTGGATGTGATGGCCTTATTTATGAGGTGTGCAATGTAGAATGTGTGTCTCACCACTATGGACACATAGAAACTGAAGATTGCTATCAGCATGTGTTCCCAAGTCTTGCAACACTGTGTTTGAGCCTAGGGGAGTGCTATGTATATCATCATTGCAAATAAATAGCTGGGATTCAGTGATAAATCCAGTCAGCTTAAATGAAATATACAACACATAAAACAATAAAGTTTCAGGAACCACAAGCAATTAAAGACCATTAAAAACCTTAATAAGGAGCGACTGATAAAATCAAAATTATCAATACACTTTTGCCTTATGGCTTCTTCAGGTAGATTTATTAAGGTTTTTACTGGTCTTTACTAGCTTGTGGTTTCAGCAACTTTATTGTTTTAATTGATGTGCATCATAATTTCTGGGGTACTTCATTACCAAATGGGGTAATGTTTTGCTTTAAGGTTCATTAAGTGAGTTTAGCACCAATCATTTGTCTGTGTCAGTACCTTCTGTAATATAACAAAATGCATCAATGGTCTCAAATTAAAAAAATAATAATTTTAATACTTAAAAAACAAAAAAAATACAACTGGTAAGCTCTTTTATCCCACTTATTAGACCAAGCTGTGCCCATCCAAAACTTCATTAAATAGTCATTTAAAATCACATGATTCACAACATTCTGATTTAACCCTTTCCTTCTCAGAACCACTTTGTAGTTGTCCCTTATATTTATACTAAGTAAACTACAATCATTTAACCTTATCTGCCAACAATACTCCTTCCAATCTAACTCATTCTCCACTTCTAACCTTACATTATAGTTTAATACCTGATCTATTATTCTAAATTTAAAATAAACATTATTTGCCTCTGAATTATCCTTACTCATTAAATGCTTTGCTAAGCAATTATTGGGTTCTTTATTTTCTACAGCTCTTAGATGCTTGTACATTTTCTTGCTAAACATTCTAGAGGTGCTGCCAATATAAAACGCAGGACAAAGCCCACACAAAACAACATAAACTAAAAATCTACATCTACAATTATATTCATGTAATAATTTAATGTTATAATTTCTAGCTGCTATCCTAACCTTATTTCCTTCAATAACAAATTGACAAAACCTACATCTACCACATTGTAACATTCCTGAAATATCCTTTGATTGTTTGCTAATTTAATTATTCCTATAAAAATATTCTTTTAAATTGTTCTCCCTTTCAGAATCAAATACTGTATTATCTCCAATAATATCTTTTAAATCAGTAAAATTAGTAAAGAATTTCCAATTATTCTTAACTATCTGCTTAATACTAACTTCATCTACTGAATTTTGCAATACACATGCTAACATGTAGTCCTTTGCTTTCTTTCCATCTGATACTAAACTTTTATTTTTGATATCCACTTGTCTTACATCCTGTACCTCATTTCCAATTTCCTTTATTATATTACCTGACTATCTCCTACTACAAAATCTTTTTCCATCAACTCACTTTCTGCATTATAGAAATATGTGTCCTCTGCCAACTCACTTACTTTTAAAAATTGTCCTTCTAATATATTTTTTAAGACTCTTCTTATTATGCATACTACTGTAATGTAGGTAACTATTGCCTTGCAACTCTTTTTTTTAAATCCTTACTTTTAAATTGTTGGTAGATTTATATACCACCAGGTCCAAAAAAATAATCTCACCTCTACTTATATTATGCTTAAATTTGAGGTAACTAGAAACATTATTTAAATAAGTTAAAAACTCAGTTAATCTTTCCATACTACCTTCCCATAAAAATAACAAATCGTCAATAAAATACTTGTAGCATATAGCAGCTTTAAAAAACTCAGAATCAAACACAAATTCTTTTCCCTAACTGGTCATAAATATATTGGATAACTAGGGGCCATTGCTGCTTCCATAGCTATGCCATTTGTTTATCTATATATTTCATTTTCAAACAGAAAAAAAATTATAACTTAAAATAACATCTAAAATTTCAGTTAAACTAATCTCTTCACATGTGAAAATTTTTGACAAAAGTATTTCTCTATTTACTATTGCAAGCCCTTCAAAATTTGGAATGGTGTTGTATAAGTAAACCACATCTGCCATTACCAATATTGTAGAACCATCAACTCTTAACTTTGTAATGAAATTCTTAAACTCAAATTAATCCCTAATAAAAGATTCACTACAACATACTAATCTTTGTAAACAGATATCCACATAAATGGACAAAGGTTCTGTCTTGCTACCCTGACTGGACACTATAGGCCTAAAGGTTGGCTCATCTAAACATTTATGTATTTTTGGCAGACCAAAAAATCTCCATAACCTGGGTTTCCAAATTCTAAAATAATCTGCCACTTCCATAGTAAACAATCCCTCCAAAAACTGTTCTTCAATACATGCATCAATCATACCATATGATTTAAGAAATGTTGCCAAAACCACCTTCTTATAAAATTTATTATCATTCAACATCTATTTTAACTCATTATAATAATAACTCATATCTAATACCACCACAGCATTCTCTCTGTCCACTTTTCTTATATATAAACTTTTATCATGTTTTAATTCAAAATGGGCTTGTCTTTCTTTCACAGTCATAGTATAATATTTACTACTAGACTTTGTACTTAAATTTCTAGCATAATTTTCAGATGTTAAAAGAAAAGCCTGTAATTCAGGCCTTAAACACAGGTTAAATAAACTTAGATTTTTAAACAGCTCCACTTTTTCATTATTAAGACCATGGAAAAAAACTTCAAATTTAATATTCTATAGTATAGCCCCTTAGAGCATTGATAGTCTTGAATAAGTCCGCCCTTCCAGAGGGTGCAAAAGTCAAACCTTTGCTCAAAACATTTAAATGTTTGCTGTTTACATAAAAACTAAACAAATCCACTATTTTAAATAAATCAGAAACAGTACCTTGTGTTGACAAAACATTAATTTCTTCGTAAAATTGCTTTTCCCATTTTTTAATACACCATTCTTTTCCTTGTTTTGATATTGGCAATTGTAACTGCTGTAAGTGAATTCTTGCCTTTTTGGCTTCTGAAAATTTGCTGTGGAGTTTGTACAACCACCTGTGCCCATGTTTTTCCTCCCCGTACCTCCATCCTGGTACACTGCTACAGTCCAAAAACCCTGTGGTGGGAATGAATGCTCAACTTGCTTCTGAACCTGACCAAATCTTTCTTGTCTGCTTTTACTTTTGTCCAACTTTCTTTCTCCATTATTTACTTCAACTATCTTTCCGGAGTTTGACTTTAACCTCTTAGTTACCTTTCTTCCTTATTTGCATCACCCCCTTGTGATAGTGAAAGCTTCTCAGCAGCTGAATAATTTACATCATCCACTACATCATTTCAGGAATTCTCACCAGCCCAAAACACTGAATTAGCCCCAATTTCATAATCTCTTTTGCCTCTCAAAAATTTCTTCAACTTACATTTTTTAAGTAAATCATTTTCTCTAACAATCCTTTCTGAAATGTTTTCCATTTTAACTTCAACATTATTAACCAAGGTAACATCCTTTAAACTACTATAAGCAGCTGTAACTATATTCATCAAGCCTGCTAAAGTTTTCTTATGTTTTCTAGCAGCAACTTGATGTACTATAAATCTGTTGCTTCATTTAAAGCTTTCCAAGCTTCCATCAATTCATTGTAAAGCCTGTCTCCTGTTGGGACCTTAACAATTCTAAGCACCTTGGAACTCTTTTAACAGCAAATCTCAGACTCAAGAAACAAAATGTCCCATTACAATCTGGCCAGCTTCAATAAATCTTTTCCAATTTCAAAAATTCAGCTGCCAAATCAGGCTCATTTCTTTTCTGCTTCAGTCTTTCATTAATAAACTGGTTTTCCAGTCCCTGTAGAAAAACCAAAAGAAAACTGTCCATACCTTCATTAGGGGCTATGTTGTTCTTTTAGGCACTGCTCCCAACATGAACCCTGATGAAACAGGCATTGCAGTAACATCAGCCTTCTGTAATATGTTAACATAGTTGGGGGACTCATATGACTGCATCCAGTTGACAGTCATCTGCTGACTTGGTTAGCCACAAACAATTTACCTTTGCCTGGACTTCAGAGAAATAGTTTCCAAATAATTGAGCACCCAGCATAAATTCTTGTGATATTCAACTGGTAAGTGATCTAGTGGTCGAGGTGCTGTCCCCAACTTTGGCAGTGTGTGTTCTGCCGGTGAGCCAGTTGACTATCCATCTGGTAATGTATGGGGTAATTCCCAGATGGGAGATTTTCTCTATGATACCTGAATGGGGGATAGTGTCAAAGGCCTTGGATCACAACATAGGTGGTATATCGTGTTATCCCTCATCTAGTTCTTTGGGTTCAGTATCAAAGAAGTCCACTAGGTTTAATAAGCTAGCGCTACCATAGACAAAACCAAAATTGATTAGGTCAAGTGTGTTGAAGGTCACCTATGTCCCTGTGGATAAGGGCTATGCTGATTCCTTTTATAACCTTGCAGATAAAACTTTTTAGGCTTATGAGTCAATAGTTCTAGTTCTGCATGTTACCAGATTGATGTGCATTGTATATCACACAACATTTGATATTAATTTCTGTAGTGTAGGTGATATATGTGTAGAAAAAGTACTGAGACACCAGGGTTGCAGTGCTTGGAGGGAGGTAACATATGGCTGTATTGTAAATATGTGACATATTCTTAGATAGGACCTTCATTTTGTTATGATTCCACATGTAATTTCATGTCATAGACAAGAAATGGACAGTATACATCAGTAAAACATAATTATATTTACTTTTCCATAGAGGTGAGAGCAGTGGGTTTGCACAATGGTTGGCAAAGTATTTGCAGATACAAGATACACATTTTCAATACTTTCCACATTTGTGCATACTTAAGCAGTGCACAAACATCAACTGCATTTTAAAAAGTCAGAGATTTAGTACTGAATCTATGAAACACCACTGTTACTTATCTCACTCTGTGGCAGTAGGTGCACATGCATTGACACATTTCTTTTTGAGCCCAGATGATACTGGGTTTAAACAGGGATAATGCAATGACATGAATTCTTTATAGTACATATGTTGCTGTGTGTGTTGGCATAGTGCAGCAGGGTTAAGCAGCATTGCTCGGAGATAACCACAGTATTGTACTACCACTCACTGTCACTGAACATTGGTGCACGATGCAAAACTCCTAGCAAACACAGAGCTCAGAAAGTCAAGGGATCCATTGCTTTTTCTGCTACTTATGTATGTTGTGAGTGATTCTATTTTTTGACCAGATTAAAGGTGTTAAAAATGGGGTAGATAGGAAAGTGGTGAAATGGGAGCAAGCAGGGGAGAGAAAAAATGGAAAAGCAATGCAGGAATGTGCAGGAGGGAGGTAGGAAAGAACCATAGCTATCCCTTTTTAACAGTAATTGAAAATATGTGCTGAATTTAACTGAATTTGGACTGTCACCTCCACAAAGAGGGGTGACAACAATGCAATCATGTTGTCTATCCAATTGGACTGAATCAAGTGTGTCAAGAAGACACGTGTGAAATGGAGAGCTATGCATGTGACAATTTTTTATGGGACAGGTGTTTTTTTTTAATTAAGAGAGGACTTCTGGGTGAAGGACAGGTTTGTCTGGGTCATCTAAGTTGGGTAGGTGAGTAAGCAAATGCAAACATACAAGATAAACAAGACAAGAGACAGGGATAGTGATGGAGACAAAAGGTTGGGGACAACATGATTGGGGTGAGGGAGGGGACAAAGCAGGCTTATGGACATCAAGCTTGGAGACAGTAAGAACTGAGTCTTCACCCACTGGACTGTCATAATTTTTCACTTACTCCGCTGGTGGCTGAAGTGCTTGACATCTCCTCCTTCTATGGACCATGAATGAGAGCAGCATCTCCATCCAGCATAGGAGTACACCAGTGGTGCAGTGCATGACCCTACACACCATTCCTACCAACTTCCTGCAGGTAATGAAATCACCATCTGTGACACTGCTCCTAGAGGTTCCCACTGTACCAGCTTCTGGGTCAGTGCAACCTGAGGGCACAGGTAGTGCAGGGGTAGCAGACACAGTCCTACAAGACTGGCTCCCAGAAGTGATGGGCATTGGTGCTGGAGCAGGTGGAGCGGGGACAGCTTATCCACTGGGGCTGGCCTACCTCACTGTGCTGTGTAGCATTTAATGATGTGGTATACGTGGATGACATGGACACATTTTGTCAACCCATTCTAGAAAATAAAAAAGAGAGACAAGGGTTGAGTGAGAAAAAAAAGAGATAAAATTAGTACCATCATATGTGACATACAATATGTTAATACAATTATACAACACTTTTATCTGAAGTATTCATTTAAGTATAAGTCCTAACAGATGAACACCATACTACAGATTACTGAAAGTAATCCTTGAAATGTGCATATATTGCACATATGTATGTTCCAGTTATACAGATTACAGTTTACAGGAGGACATTTGTGCCACTAGTATAGTTTTTAATTTAATGTAAATATTATTAAACAAATACCAGTATTGTATAGTTTTGAAACATGGTATTTGAACCCACAACCTCTGACTACAATCTAATATTGGGCTCTTACAATTGGTTTGTGCTACAGACTAATGCATGCATGCTTGCTTTTACAGTTTGAATACACATGCTCAATTTGATACAACTCTGTAAAAAAAACAAAAAAGTTATCTTTAACTATTAATGCTACAATAACACTTCTCTTCTGCTGCATACATACCACTTGCTTCCCTCAGTCTATCCTGTCAAGCAACGTGAGCCTGTCAATTGAACTCATGTTCGTTGGGAGCTGGGAAAAGAACAGAAAAGAACAGAAGGGCATTATGCATACAAGTCTTGCCCATATGTAGCATTCTATGTCCTACAAGTACTCTCTTATTGCCGTACTAACACAGCTGTGGGATGTCTGCTTCTCAAATTCCTACAACCAGTGGTTGAGAGTATCCCCTTTTATTTATTTATTTAACATTTGTTTACCAGGAAAGTCTGACTTGGAGTGAAGCCAATTTTCAGCTGAGGCCTGGGGAGAAATGCTCCAGGCGCATGTCTTTGAAATGTGGGAAGAAACTAGAGCAACCAGAGGAAACCCATGTTAATGCAGGGAGGACATGCAGACTCAACACAGAAGGCACTCCAGCCAAGAATCGAACCAGAAAACTTTTTGCTGTGAGGTGACAACACTACCACTGCATCACTGCACAGTCCAGTGTAGTTCATTAAAATGTTCTGCTGTATAGGTCATTAAAATTATGCCTACATTGCTCTCCAGTGTGTGGGATACCAGTGGCAATGAATAGAGCCTGGACAAAACTATTCTATGCCTTTGACTTGTACTAGGAGCCGGAATAGTCACCCTTGCAGAAACCTTTAGCTGTGGTGCTTTACCAGGAGCCCAATATATGTCTTGGGCTCATGAACACCCTACCTCTGTGCCTTAAACTTGGCAACTTCTCATATACCATCAGCCATATCTACCATCCAAGCTAGAGCAATGGGAACTGATGCTTTCCTGCCAATTTCAGTTCGCAACTTTACTGGTAGTGTGCAAACCCAAGAAACAGAGCCAACCATAGATGTGCAATGTTAAGTGGAGTGCAGCAGTGCCAAGCAAGGTGGAATTAAGTAATTGAAACTGGAAGGTTAATTTGATACTTGGCCTTAGTTTGAGGCGCGTGTACTGATGTAGCCTGGAAATGTATATTGGAAATTGGAAATACAGGTGAAAGTCTGAGCTGTTACACATGTATGCGTGTGACCTGAAAGGGTATTGGATATAGATCCAGTTGTGTATGTGTTTTAGTTAATTGTAAAGGGCAAGCAGAATTATACTTACAGAAATATAGTAGACAGTATGCCATCAGTCATATATTTGAAAACACAATAATGGTGTCTTATCCCTCATAAGTATCATTCATATCACCTCCACTATCTAAAGTGTTATAAGTGACAGTGAATATAATCAGTAGTGGAACAACAGTAAAAATGTCTGGAATATCCTGTATTAGAACCAAGAACCATTTGTATGGCAGTCCTATACTCACACCTGTTGTCACAAGAATGCTGAAATAACACTTGACTATTTTTCAGTTCATTGCTATAGACTGCACTGTCACAACAGTAAAAATAGGTTGCACACCATGTACTAAGTCCCACAACCATCTATACTCCAGCCCTACACTTACACCTGCTGCCACAGGACTAGTTACATGAAATTTCCTAATTTCCTAATGATTCTTAATGTCTCTGTGTTAACCGCTGCACAACACCGCTTAATGGGCTTGCACAGTGCCCTACAGAATTAATATAATGTATCTGGTTTTAATTACTGGCTGTTTGAGTCCTGTCTGTAAATGTTTGATGGCTGGAGCTGCCGGAGAACCCAGTTAATTACTGCGCAATGCAGAGCAATACCACTAAGCGCACTTGCTTGATCAAATACAGAAATTGCAACACTGTATTGTTTTTGACCTTTGGCCTTTCACAGGTGCCCTATTTGCAAGTGTTCTTCAGGGATTCTGTCTACTTCCTGGATGGGTCAGTAGTCGAGTTTGTGCACTGCCATGCTTTGCACAAGCAAGGTAAGCACACCCACACCTGATATTCATTTTCTTCTGTTTTCCCATGTTTGAGCTAAGCAGCACATTTTGCAAACACTGCCCCCTCCCAAAAAAAAGGAAAAGCAATCTATGACATACACAATAGAAAATGTTGGTACACATGAGATATCTCTACATAGGTCTGGATTTGAACTCTCACTCCAATGAACCTTCAGAACACAGAAAGGATGCCTTATCTCTCTTTGCCACACAAACAGCTTTGTAGAAAGGAACTGAAATCATTCTGCATGCAACTAATTGCAACATTGTCTGCAGTAATATGAAACCATACAACTGTTATGTGTACATTTATTATTTTTGGATGTAGTGCACTAAGTAATCATACAACCAGTTATGACTGTTGCTTACAAATATACATCTCTGTCTTACCTCTCTGTGTTTGTTGGTCATTCTTCTGTTATCTGACCAGTAATCTGAAACATACAATCAGCAAGCCATTCTATATCATTGTCCTTAAAATGTGTGAGGATATTAAATGGCAATAATATCATATGCAGTTGCCAACAAATGAAGGGGAGGTTGGATGTTAATGAACAGAATCTGTGAATTGTGTGCTGCTTACTTACATTTCCAAACTTATATCTAACACTTTGTAAGTCTAACCTGTTACAGCCACTGGATGTAGGGCAGCCTGCAGTGCTGTTGTGTTTTCCTTTCACCAGCCATTAATCATTCACAGTTGCAATCGATTAAAACAAAAACTGAGGGAGTGCCTGCACTATGTTTGCATTTACTACACAAAGCCAAGTATTTGAGATTCCGCAGTTCTAGAGAGTTCACACCTGATTTGCATCTTCACTGTGCTAACAGCCCTGAATCTACACAATAAAAAGACAAGAATGTAGCTATGAAACTGATGGTGACGAGACTTGTTTATGTGGAGAACACAGAAAATAGGCTATTACTTTGGCATATATATATATATATATATATATATATATATATATATATATATATCCACAGAGGATTACTGAACTTGAGAAGAAGATATGCTTGCATTTTGTTAGCTGCATACTGCATATGCTGAAATGTAATTAAGAAAAAAATCTGCAGCAAAGGCTTTTACACTTTTATTTGTATGCATTAGTTAGAAGTGTACGGATGCCATGGGCATGTTTGTCAGAGCATTTCACATGTATACATGATTGGCAATACCTTAACATGGAATGTTCTGTGTTAAATCTGTAGACATGTTTCAGGGATAGTTCATTTCGTATCACTTTTAGCATTTAAGAGGTGGTTTGTTAGCAAAATATGTCATTTGCCTGTAGTTTTTTTTTGGGGGGGGAGCTGTATTTCTGTTATGGCACAAACAAAGATATGTTGCTATTGTTACTCTTTTTTTTTGCATCCAGCCTTTTGTTCATATTTCAAATCTCTAGACTGTAATACTGAAATGCTACCTTTTCTGTTTTATCTGGGAAAAGTTATTTTGTAGTTATGTGATACTTATTATTACCCCTCTGTTGTCTTTTAGGACACCTAGGACTATGCCACTCAGGTATCTCAATCCTTGAAGAACACCCTTCACAGATGCTGGAAATCAGGTAATTGCTGATGCTTTTAGGCAACATGGTGCCTTCCTGTTTGAAAGGGGATGAGAAGATATGTCACACAGAACACAGATTTGGCAGCAGATTGTTCATGATGTTAATGCCATGTGTGGCCACAGCAGGACATATGAGCAGGTGTGCCATAGGGCCACTGACATGATCTGCATGGAGGAGAGCAGCTGCAGTGGGCCATGATCGGATAGGTACCAGGAGGAGGCATGCTACAGAGCCACCATTAACACCAAATGAAGAATTCCTGTCCACTGTCAGGGATCCAGACAACTCCCAGGAAAGTGCAGAACAGCATACCCTTGACATTGGTGCTGCTGTTTCAGGGACAGCAAGCATGTCCCAGGAGGAGCTTCTAGGTAGGCTTATGTATCTCAATTGTTAAATACTGTTGTATAGAAAAGCAATTTAAATCAATACGTTACTTCTGTTTCACAAGGAATTTTTTGGGGGGAGTGAAGATTGCTATAGTGGAGTTGTCTTGAAAGTACTTTTAGAAAGTATAGTTAATGGACTTATAAAGGGGAAAAAGTATTACCCATTCTGTTACTGTTAATTGTGATGTTGTCATTACCTTTTGCTTAACATCTTCGAGAACCATCTGGCATGTAGAGGATACCCTCATCTGCACATGGTAAGCCAAACATTTTATGTCAGTACTGATGAGAATTCAAATAAATATTTTAGTACATGATGTTAATGACAAGACTGTTGTGTGTATTGTTGCACTGCCTAATAGTATCAGCACTGTTATTTTGTTAGCATATATTGTAGTATAGTAGTTTAGGTATTAATTTTTCTTTTCTTTGTTGCTTATTGTCACAGGTGGTCCTGAATGGGGAACTATGACCCTTCTACCACCTGATGTCAGAGTATCAGCAGACTCTGATGATGATGGCGGCCAAATAGAGGTACAGTCAGGGGGTGCAGAGTTTGAATCTGACACTGAGGCTGACATGCAGCCATCCCTTGAAATTCCATTGGACACAGCCAATAGGCCTACAGCTACCTATTCCAGTGAGCCCACAGATATTGGACAGGTGGCGGGTGAGACAATTGATCAGAGAAGTGTGGTTACTGTGGCTTCAGTGCCTGTTGACTCTGGCTGCAACCAAAGTGTGGGCAAGGTACCACACAGAAGGGTTGTTAGGGTTGTTTAGAGGAGGCCTGCTGTCCATCCTCAACCTGATCCACTTGTCTCTTCTTTTGACACTCAACTCATGTTTAGGGACATCATGAAGGCACAGGCATGTTCCCATAGGTGCTCCAGAAAAATCCTTTGTGTTGTACATGTGACACAGGTTGGCATGCATGACTGCCTCCACTGTGTTGCTGATTTAATGGATTGGATGAATGACACATTGGAATGAGTGGTGTCTGTGATAGAATGTCTGATGGGAGGGGGACAGCATGCTCATGGGTGTAGGTCAGCCACATCATCTGCTGTTAGCCAACATGGCGATATCTGATCATTCTCCCATAGTGGCAATAATTCTACTACTTTATCAGTGAGCGAGCTGTCCACACCCAGATGTAGCAGGCCATGGGGTCATGGTCCTGGGCATACTCATGAGGGGAGCTCATCAAGCAGACATCAGTCACATTCAGGTAGAAGCATTGCATCTGACCATGGGCATCTATGTGCCAGTGAATGTCCTGGTAGAGGCAGTTCTCATGTTTGGGTACAACAACAATGAACCGCCACCTCTACTGTGCGTGGCTCCCACCTCTCTGACATACCAAGATGTAGAGCTAGCACAGAGCTTGGCTATGTTCATGCAGACAGTCACACACCAATTTCACCTGGAGGACCCCTGCAGACACACACACAAAACAGTTACATGGTTCAGCTGTGCAGCTTAAAACTCATTTTGTCTCACTGGCCATTTGTTGGTTTATTCAAATGTCTGCCTGCTTCTCTTTCTTACTCACACACACTTACTGAACTTTTGTGTCAGTCTAGACTTCCACCCCCCCCCCCCACAACACCCTGTGCAAGTGATGATAATTGTGCCAAATACCTGTTTGAACCTTTTGGATTCAGGGATACCTAAGCTTTGTGCCTGATGTTCAGGGTACATAGCTGCTTTATTGCTTATTATATCTACCATTGTGAAGTTGAACTGGTAATTGTACCTTTGACTTATATTGGTCTTAGAAAGTTAGACAGTTGATACATCAAAATTTTCCACCTTTATTGTTAATGATCTTGTGAGCATTGTGAAGTCTGAAACTGCAATATGTATGTTTACTTTCCATCTTCTCTCTCTTTAATGATTTTTCCATTACAAATGTGGGGTGCTAAACTGAGGGCATGCAGTTATCATCACTAATTTTGAAAGGTATGACTGTGTGAATCTTTGATGCCTGAGAACTACTACATAATAATGGACACATATAAGTCAAATCAGTTTCTTCTGTCACATGTTAAGGTCATTTCTGTGCAACTCCCCCACCTTTTACTTGCTTAGACTACCAAGTAACAAAAGGCAAGTATATGTCAGTCATTCATGTTATTACACAACACACTCTAGGTTCAGCACTTACCTTGTAAATGCAGCAGTTGCAACAGTTTTAGTTCAGGGCTGACTCTGTCTGATGCAAGCAATACACAGGCAATACATGGGGAGATAAAGGCTGTGAGAGTTGCCTGGCATCAATGTTACTAGTACTATTTGCATAGGAGGAAGGTTTTAGGCCCTTAGGTGGTGAGTTAGTGTGCTATGCCTTCTCTCTTAGTCAATGTGAGGACATATTGAGTATGCCTACATCTGCTTACACCCACAACAGCTGCTGGTTCCCCCTGACTCCTCATCTGAATGTGGATGTGGTGCATGGCATTGGTGGTGTGATATGTGTGCTCCTTCCCCTTGTTGATCCTGCTGAAACTGCTTTCTCAGGATGATGTTATGTTGTGTTGTACATACAGTGAATATTTCAGTACATGTCTGTGGATTGTACTGCGGGACTCCCACAGATGTATCTAGGCACTGGAACTGTGACTTCAACAGCCCAAACACATGCTTTATGATATTTCTGGTTTGATCATGTGCCTCATTATGGCATTCTTCAGTGGGTGTGTGTGGATTTCTGATGGGTGTAATCAGCCATAGTTCCAGTGCATAACCTGCATCCACCAGTAAATGACCCCGTGGGATACCCCACCTAGCAAACATCTGATACAGTTGGGAGATGTGTCAGATATGTGAGTCTTGGTAACTACCAGGGTTGCCAGCACACACATTCAAGATGATTCCATTGACATTACACAGGACTTGGCAGTTAATAGAATGAAAGTGTCTCTTATTAATGTATAGCCTTCTCTGTTCCCTGAGTGGTGCCTTAATTTCTACATTTGTGTAATCTATGGCATCCAGTACTTCAGGGTAATGTGCTACAGGGTAAAAACCCTACATATTTCTGGCCCTATCATCAGGAGAATTGGGAAAATATATGTGGTCATTGTCATGTTGGAGCATAGCATTCAAGAATTGATGTAAGATCCTGGATGCTGATGCCTGTGACACCCCCAGCATGTCCCCATGTTAGTCTCTGAAAGCTACCTGTAGCTAAGATTCTGAGTGCTACACATACCATTGTCTCCACTGGGATGGGTTCCCCTCAGTTTGCCCTGGCTCTGAATTGAGGATGGCAGAGGTTGCAGAGTTCCTGTAGTGTGTCTCTATCCACCGTATAGTGGTCTACAATTTCCGCATCATGTAGGTTGGAATAAGTAACCCGGGATCCAAAACCTCTTCTTCTTCTTGATATTTGTCTATTAGCAGCAGCATAGACTTCAGTCTGTTCCACATATGGATGAATTAAAGCAATAGCAGCCCCTAACATTGCTTTTGTGTAGACTACTTTCAGTGGCTGCATTCCAATAAGTTTTGGAATTTGCAGGAAAAACCAGCACTAAGTCTGCACATTTGCTTTATACCTTATTGAATAGCTCCTCCAAATTGGATTGGTTGATTAGCATACAATTCAGCTGCTTATGGTGTAATTTGCATGCCATAGTGTTTATCTTGCATGTGTGGCTGTGCACAGCACTACACACCATGTAGAGCCATTTACTGAATCCAAAACGGTGTGCACACAGTGTAAATGGACAGTTAGGCTTTATTGAATCTGGCCTAATGTCAATAAAACATTAAGAGGTATAAAACTCTTAATATCTGGTATTATTGACTTTAATCCTCAGTGGTTTATTGAAAAATCAATGGACAGTACTAAATAGCAAAACCAGGGACAGCTAAAGGTACAAACTTTGCAGTTATTGTTTTTTTATTCATTTAATTGTTCACAGGGAGATATCTCAACATCATGGCTGTAATGTCCAGTGTGTGTGTGTGTGTGTGTGTGTGTGTGTGTGTGTGTGTGTGTGTGCGTGTTTGTGTGTGTGTTGTATGTGTCTCTATCTATGTACATGAGTGTCAGTTATTCTGTGTTCAGGAAAGTGTGTTTTCTATGTATCTCTGCATGTTTTCTGTCTGTGCTTCTGAATGGTCGTGTGTGTATGTGTGTGCATATATGTAGACATTAAATACTTAAATAATTGTATGTAAAATACTTCCTCCAATAACTATTGAATGCACTGCAACAATTGTGAAACATTAGACAGGGGAACTAATTTATACCAAAAAAAATATACATACATATATGGGTCTACTTTACATGATCGACATTTCAAAATGTTGAAGACCATATGGTCGAGACCATATGATTGAGATTTGAAATGTCGAACATGTAAAGGACAAAAAAAAAAAAAAAACAACAAACACTCACCTTAACACTGCTAGCAGGGTGGTAAACCCCCCGCACCCTCCATAACTTAAATATACCAACTCCAAGATCACACTACAGTGCAGGAATGGAAATCTTTCCATTCCGCATTGTACGGAAATGCTGGTTCCGCATGGTCGACATTTCGAAAGTCAGTCATATGGTCTCGGCCATATGGTCTTCGACATTTTGAAATGTTGACCATGTCAATATATATATATATATATATATATATATATATATATATATATATATATATATATATATATATATATATATATATATATATATATACACACACACACACACACACACACACACGGAATAATTTAACAGATAGTCTATTCTCTCAGTGTAATAAGGCTCTCCAGGATGTGTGTTATTGTAGAAATAACACCCTTCCAGGGGTGTGCATACTGTGTTTCAACAATAACAAACACTCTGTTGGGCATTATTGCTTATAAAATTGTGTTGTTGGTCAAGGCGTATGACAAAAAAACACATTCTGAATGTAGAGATAATGCAAAAGGGGAAACAGAAATGAGCATTTGACAGGTGTCATGACTTGAGTGAAGGTGTCTTTAGATGCCAGACAGCAATATAGCTACTACTGGGGAGCACAGATGGAGAAGTAATAACCAGGGAAGGTCAAAAAAGAAAAAGAAAGGTGCTGTGATAGATCCCTTCATGAACATTTGCCATAAACATGTAACTACTAGAATGACAAGCACTAAACAGAATGAGCAGACAGGAGTATGTTGAAGCTATCATAGGAAACAGCCACTTTAAATCCATGAAAAATGCTGAAGTTTTGCACACTTTTGTTTTAACTTGTTACCTTTATCTCAATATTGTAAGGTAGAGATTTGGATAGGAGGGGGTGGCCACAGTGGTGCAGTGGTTAGCATTGTCACCTCACAGCAAGAAGCTCTCCGGTTCAATTCTCAGCTGGGGTGCCTTCTGTGCAGAGTCTGCATGTCCTCCCTGTGGTCATGTGGGTTTCCTCCAGGTGCTCCAGTTTCCTCCCAAAGGCATGCTGTAGGTGGATTGGAAACTCTAAATTGCCCTAGGTGTGAGTGCATGCATGCATGTGTGTGTGCCTTCTGTGGAAGCCTGGCAACTCAACACTGTAAAACCCCACTGCTGATCATGAGCAGACAAGTGATCCACTGTGGCAACCCCTAACCAGGAAAAGCTGAAAGAAGAAGAAGAGATTTGGGTAGGTAGATCTTAATTTTGATAATATTGGGACTGCAGCAGTCAGATTGTATGATTTGTCATACAGCAAGGAAAGTATTTTCAAAAAGTTTAAGGCATAGTTTAACATGTGAGGTACTCTACCCAGAACAGTAAACTGTAGCAAACTGATACAAAGCACACAGTGTCAATGTATAACGTAGTAACAAAACAATATACAAGACAAAGACTTGGATTCATAAACAGCTCATAGGAAAGCATCAAACAGCAAAGGGCTTGGGTATTCAAAGATATGTCATACTGCGGTGAACCATTTCATAAATGAAATTCCACAATATTAGCACATGACTTGTCTATAAATCCCAGGCAATATCACAGTCTCAGGTTAGCAACTATTTTCATGACTACAAAAAGAAAATATTGTGCTGCATCACTCTTCCATTTATGTTTCACCGATGCCTAGTTTTTGTTTTTGCATCTAGTTTTCTCTGTCTTTAGCCAGATGAGGGTTTGAAGATCAAAATGAGGAAGTATGATTTTGAACTCTATCATTTTGTTAGTTTCAATGCATATGACTGTGCCTTAACCAAAGTACTTTTTGACATTCACAAATAGATAACAAAACAGACAGATACAAATTTAAAGTGAGAGAAGCCCAATGACCTTCATGTATGCATATAGAAATCTGTAGCTGCTTACACAAATGTTTTGTTTAGGTTAACATGCAGCGATACTCCAGGTCTGTGAGAGGAGGACAATAATAAAAATAGAAAAGGTTTACAGTATATCTGCAATTAAAAGTATTTCAGTGTGGAGTAGATGGCAACAAACTCATCTCTGAACCTGAAGTTTGTGTGTTCAATTCCCAAGTAGTGATGGAGATCATATCTGACCCAGCAGCATACAACTCCAGTATAATGGCTGTGCTCTACAGAGGGGTGTAATAGCCCTTTGATAAATTATGACTTGAGTTGACATCTACTCATTTCTGATATAAGTGCTGTAATTTTGGGTGTGCAGGAACTAAAACAAACAAAACCATTATTCTAACAAAGGAATGGAGGGGTTTCTTCAGCATCGTAGCCAATGATTGTTTCATATAAAGCTGATGCATGCATTGTCCAGGTCATGCACGAGAAAGGTTATGCAGATTAACTGTTGTCACATTTCTCATTTTGCTACCGTTCCTAGTCAGTATGCTTGTAAAGACACTTTAGATAGAAAAATTATTCTAACTAAAATTGTTTGTTTTTGTTTCGGTGTGCAGTACATAATTTGTAAGCTATTGTTCCAGCCTACCCACTAACATGAAGATAAAGCTTTTCTTCACATTTAAAAAAAAGTGTAATCAAAATGTTATTTTAAACCCTACAGAACCCATGGAAAAGTCCTTTTAATATTTGACTGAGAAGGGACACCATTTTGGAGGACCTAAGGATAAATCAAGAAAGATGATCAGTGGTAAAAAATAAAAACCTGGGCTTAATGGAGACTGACAATATGACTGAACAGAGGGCAGTATATCAGGACAACATTTACAGACAACCTTAGTGGCTTTGGTTGAAGGTGAGCAGTTCTTCATACTTTAAATCTGTGATATGAGGGAATGGCAGTCTCTTTGCCTTTCAGCAGGCTTATTTAAATTGTGTATAAGGTGACACTGGAAAACATTATGGAACCAGTGGATCTTGTGTGGGAGGTTTAGGAAATTAAGCGTTGCATCTCATTTTCATATGAATAAGTATTTCTGGTACTCACAACCTTGTGGTGAGTTACTAAGTATTATCTCTATAGATTTCCTGGATGGCAGTCTCCAGACCACTTTTTAATGTTCCTTCACACTAGGTAAGGATGTTTCTTGAGGGTAATCATGCCGTTGGAGGTGTCAGTAGATGAAGGTCACAGGTTGATGGCATATATTTTGGAAATGTGTACTGCTTTAGACATATCTTTCTGAGGTAGATATCCTCCAAGAGCAGCTGTGGCCACTGTGGCCATGTTGAGTCATTTGGTGTTCAGGTCACTTCTGTTGGTCCTCCCCTACAGAAGGAATAAGCTCTATCTGTTGTGTTCAGTTCTACTAGCATAAAAAAAAAAGGCATTATAAAAGAAGTACAAGAGCTGGTATTCTCCAACAGAGAGGGAGATGAATCATATTCCTAAGTAGATATATGAAATAGATATACCCCGGGATTCATGAAGCTTGCGCCAGGCGCAGGCATAGTGTAGGTGGCATAATGCCAAATATGGCCACCGAGCGATTCATGTACGATCGAATTCCATGTGCACTACTGGCATACCCCAGATCTGCGCAGCTCCCAGTGTAGGCATGCAAATCACCCCATGCGCCATACTGCAGCATGCAAATGAAGGTACATAGCAATTCATGAAGTGGCGTAGGCATAGCATAAGCCTACAGAAATGTAAACCAAAAAAAAAACGGTTTACATGTTGACAAAAAGAACATCGTAGCCACGTAAGCGGACCAGACTCATGTATAACAAAGTTAACATATGCCAATCGCTAAATATACAGCTAATGGCATAAGAAAAGATGCACAACACATACAAAATAACATTTAATGTCATGGCCACAGTAACGCAAAGGACAACCATAGGGCATTTGTGTGCAAATGGGAACACAAGGAAAATATATACAAATGTCATAAAATAGCAATGTAACAAAAATCATGATTTCACCATAATAGTCAATGGTATGCATGCTACATCACAATCAAGCTGTAAGGTTTGCTAAGGGCCTGTGACATCATTCGGCATGGTAACTATGAATTAGTAGTCAATGCCATGCAAATGAGGCAAGTAATAGTGAATCGCAAACGTCCCACTGGCTGAAGGATGTACAATATGACTCAGCGCTACAACACCGAGGAGTGGTCTGTAGGAATACATGACATCAGCAGTGGGGTGTGCCACTGCAGTTGTAAGCACATTGGAGCAATGCAAATCCAGGCTGCCCATTGCTAAGCAAAGCTGCAGGACAGGGGCGTGGATGAAGGTATAGATTTGCTCATCTGAAAGCACACATGGTTCCCAAAAGCGCATGTGTACGTGGATGAAAACGTGCCTGAATCCTGGTAAGCGGACTCACGCGCCGCGCACCACAGGCCAAAAAGGAAGTTTAGGGGAAGACAATAAGGAAATGCTACAGTAGGGTAATAGGAGTAGAACTGAGCAATTAACACCTATTAACTCATAGTGGGCAATTGATACCAGCTAACAAGGCTGCTAGCAGCAACCTGCAGAACAGGATAGGGGAGGTGTCGGATTGCAGAGAAAAGAAAACTGTATTTGCCGAGCAAAGCAAACCTGCAGTAGACTGGCAATAGAACACATTTGGCAAGACAATCCTGGTTCTGGAAAGTACAATCAGGCTGCTGGATGCATGCCAGACAATGGGAAGGGAACTGTTAAGAAAAGCGGAAGCAAGGGAAAGAGGTAATCCACGGCAGCTAAATGTAATGTAACACCAAAGACAGCACAATAGCAGTATCCGTGGTAAAACACAAGATACCCTGCAGCCCCTAATGTACATACACACCCTATGACATCATCAGTGTTCAAAGCACAATAGTATAAAGTGTGAAGGCACCTCACACACACCTGTGTATTCCCAAACACTGCACCATCGGTGTAAACAGACGAGGAACTTTTACAATGTACACGTTGGGAGCTGCCATAGCTGTGATTCATCAGCATGTGTTGGAGACTGAAGGTGTTGTGGAGGATGATGCTGACAACCACCTCAGGCCCCGGTGGAGGAGAAGAGTGCTCAGACCAAGGGTAACCTACCAGGGGCTACATGATTTGGAGATAGTAGAGCATTACAGGGTGGACAGGGACATCATACAGCAAATAGTGGAGCTGTGCCAGCCACACCTGAGAGCCAGAAACAACAGAGGGGAACTCATCCCAGTGGACACAAAGGTATGTGTAAGCCTGAGAATACTAGCTACAGGTACCTTTCAAAGGCCAACTGGAGATATTATGGGGATCTCACAGGCATCAGCATCCAGGGTACTCCACCAGTTCCTGGATGCCATGTTACCACATGCCAGTGAGCGTATATACTTCCCCCGAACTCAGGAGGAGTTGGCCAGCAATATGCGTCTCTTCCACCATGTGGCACACTACCCGGAGGTACTGGGTGCAATAGACTGCATGCACATACATATCAAGTCACCACCCGGAGACCATGGTAGGCGCTACATAAACCGCAAGGGATACCATTCCATCAACTGCCAGGTCGTGTGCAATGCCCAGGGCATTATTATGAATGTGTGTGCTGGCAGCCCTGGAAGCTACCATGATTCCCACATCAGGCATGCCTCACAGCTGTATCAGGTATTTGTCAGGGGGGACATCCCATATGGCCACCTTGTGGGGGATGCTGGCTATGCACTGGAGCCGTGGATGATGACTCCCATCAGAAATGCACATACACCCATGCAAGAACACCATAATGAGGCACACGCACAAACCAGAATCATCATAGAGCATGTGTTTGGGATGTTGAAATCACGGTTCTGTTGCTTGGACATATCTGGTTGAGCCTTGCAGTACTCTCCAGGCATGTGTACCCACATCTTCATAGTATGTGCCATGCTACATAATATGATCCTGCGGAAACAGCTGCAGCAGGGACATAATGGTGAAGGCCCTCACAGTCCACTGCAATTGCCAAGGCCATCACAGACACAGAGGGATTCAGACCATGAACACCCTGTGCCAGCCCCAGTAGGCAGACGGAGGCATGCCCAATATGCCCACACCTTGGCAAAGAGGGAACGTATAGCACATACACTGACAGTATAGGCCCCTATGGACTGACACACTTCTCCACCTGCACACACAGTAAAACGGATGGCACACACAAACGACCACCTGCAAATTGTAATGTATAGGTGGCCTATTGTGAGAATCCTACATAGGCAGCCCTCAACTATTGCACACACAACAGCTATTGGAACAAGGAAAGTCAACACCTGAACAGTAATGAAGCTAACAGCATATGTTGATACTGTATGTATAGGTGTCTAGGTACATTGGTAGGTACATGCCCAATTGTCTGAGGCTATGCAGCAGCCTAGGCAAAATGTGTCTGCTATCACCACCCCATCGGTCAACCAACTGTCCCTCTGTGAAGTAGAGCCAATATCCGGATCCATGTGTGTAACCACTGTTCCCCACCTACTCTGCATGGATTCCCTGGTGTGTTAATGAGGGCCTCCATATAGTGTAAGTAGGGATGTAGTGCCAAAGCATGGGGAGTACCCATGACAGGTATCTGCCACCCCAGTATTTTCCAGTTATGGTTGTGTTAAGGTGTAGAACATGACAGTGTGCGGCTCACTCTGACATAGATTCCCAGTGCTGGAGCAGATCCATTAAACATCACTCGGGCATACCATGAAGTGGTATCATCCATATGTAAACAAACTGAATTATACATTTGACTGCAGTATGGAGGAACAGCCATAGTACAGTCCACATACAAAACACCATTAACACTTGTACAAACAACAGATAACCAAGTGGTAAAGCCACAGACTGTGCTGTGTATGTACCCAGTTCCACGTTATGCAAGGTCTGTAATGTAATCCCGATGGCACGAATAATGGATGTTGGATGTAGGTCATTAGAGCACGTGGAAGCACATGTTAGTGGGTTAATGTGGCGGCAAGTGACGGTAAGCGCCTTTCAAACAGGACTACATGGATATGCGCAAAACAGGTTTAAGCTTTGCAGAATTCCACGCAGATCATGGTCATGGATGTCCAGAACAGGTGAAACCAGCATTATTCAGTCATGTACTAACAGTGCCTGCTCTGAGAGGTAAAATGAGCACTGGCAGGAGTAGAACACACAACCATGTACACACTCACCCACCAGCAAGCTACCCGAGATGTACCAACAGCAGGTGTGTATTGTGACAGGTTAGAACACAAAAGTGCGGGGTTCAGCAAACAGAATACACCTCCATGTACCCAACGAAAGATGTGTACACTCTCTCTCCTTCTCCCTGTCTATATATATATATATATATATATATATATATATATATATATATATATATAAACACACATATATATATATATATATATATATATATATATATATATATATATATATATATATATATATATATATATATATATATATATATATATATATATATATATATATATATATATATATATATATATAGATAATAGGATAGAAAGGGTGATAAAGAGATGTATGTCGATATATATGGAAATACATATATCTGCGAATATAAAGACAGGTTAACGACATGTACACAACCATGGAGGTACAAATGAATAGGATACTGCCAACTACCGAATGCTTTACATACTGACACGCATAATCACAAGGATGAAAGACAGAAAGATCACAGTAGCTGAACAGTATAACCATGAGTAATATTATCACAATGTCAAGGGACATGTAGTTATCGCTGCCAGTGCTGTGTTCCAGGTAGTTACTGTGTATAAGTGTATTCCGACCGCTGTAGTGTGTGTAAGCTCTTGTTGAGAGTGCATTGTGTGTTTCTGTGGGATTGTAATGTGTGTCTGTGTGTATTTGCATCGTGGGTCTGTTTGTGCAAACTCGGAGGTAGATTATTACAGTAGTTGTGGTCATATTCGGCCTTAAGCATATGGTTACCACCTGTTCCACTTTGAGAGGGACAGTCCCTCTTTGGGCAGTTGTGTCCTGACAACAAATATTAAAAATGGCAAATGTACTGTGATTGTAGGACATAGTCATGTCCAGTATATGAAGTAATAGTCGCATGTAATAGTTATGTCCGTCTCTCAAATAAGTAAATTTGTGAAGAAATATAATAAGCAGCTATTGCTGTCCCGTAAGGTACTCCCAAAAGGGGGTGTTTTACCCATGAATGTGTTTCATAAGTCAGGAGTATACAGGTACAATGGCAGGCTTTGTTCCGGCTACAAACCAGTACAGGTTACGGTGGCATGTAGAAGGATATCCATGCCCTCTTGGCAATAGGTTATCAAAGGAGTGGGTGCTATCTATGTGTGTACTATGATCCCTTATAATGTCTCATGTATGTAGGGGACCACCACCTATGTGATAGTCACAGGGTGATTGTTTTAATCCAAAGGGTATGTCTATGCACCATCTGCCGTGCTGCTTGAGGCCATGTTATGATCGACAGGCATCTGTCACAGTGATATCCATATGGAAGGTGTGTATATTAGCTGGTGAATCAATCATGGCCCTTAGTTTGCAGTGGTCTGGAAACCTATTCAGGTAAAGTCCATCTGTGCTGGAATGTACCTCAGGGAAGTCCTTAACGAACATGAGGGTCCCTATGAATGAGGACTGGGGTATGCCAATTGTAACTGATGTACAGTAGGAACTATGGTATGCAACCCTCACTGTGTGTGTCCTGTCCGTGAGCCACTGTGCATAACATCCCAGGATGTATGGGTTGCTGTGCAGGTGGATGTGTATAGTGACAATACCAGAATGGTGAACGGTCTTGACAGCCAATGAGATGACAAGGTAGGCTGTGTGGACCCCCTTACCATCATCTATGACCTTGGTAACTGTCTTGCAGGACTCCACCAGGTTTAGGAGCCATGTTGTGGATCTAACAAATCCAACTTGGGTGGTATCAAAGGTGTGTAGGCCAACAATGTCTCTGTGAAGGACTTCCATAATGATGTTCTCAATAGCCTAGCAGAACAGTCTAGTCAGGTGTATAGGGCAATAGTTCCTCTGGTCCATTGTGGCGCCACCTCTGTGGAGTGTGATAACTGTTGCTGGATTCTGGGGTACATTGGTAGGTACATGCCCAATTGTCTGAGGCTATGCAGCAGTCTAGGCAAAATGTGTCTGCTATCACCACCCCATCGGTCAACCAACTGTCCCTCTGTGAAGTAGAGCCAATATCCGGATCCATGTGTGTAACCACTGTTCCCCACCTACTCTGCATGGATTCCCTGGTGTGTTAATGAGGGCCTCCATATAGTGTAAGTAGGGATGTAGTGCCAAAGCATGGGGAGTACCCATGACAGGTATCTGCCACCCCAGTATTTTCCAGTTATGGTTGTGTTAAGGTGTAGAACATGACAGTGTGCGGCTCACTCTGACATAGATTCCCAGTGCTGGAGCAGATCCATTAAACATCACTCGGGCATACCATGAAGTGGTATCATCCATATGTAAACAAACTGAGTTACACATTTGACTGCAGTATGAAGGAACAGCCATAGTACAGTCCACATACAAAACACCATTAACACTTGTACAAACAACAGATAACCAAGTGGTAAAGCCACAGACTGTGCTGTGTATGTACCCAGTTCCACGTTATGCAAGGTCTGTAATGTAATCCCGATGGCACGAATAATGGATGTTGGATGTAGGTCATTAGAGCACGTGGAAGCACATGTTAGCCGGTTAATGTGGCGGCAAGTGACGGTAAGCGCCTTTCAAACAGGACTACATGGATATGCGCAAAACAGGTTTAAGCTTTGCAGAATTCCATGCAGATCATGGTCATGGATGTCCAGAACAGGTGAAACCGCCATTATTCAGTCATGTACTAACAGTGCCTGCTCTGAGAGGTAAAATGAGCACTGGCAGGAGTAGAACACACAACCATGTACACACTCACCCACCAGCAAGCTACCCGAGATGTACCAACAGCAGGTGTGTATTGTGACAGGTTAGAACACAAAAGTGCGGGGTTCAGCAAACAGAATACACCACCATGTACCCAACGAAAGATGTGTACACTCTCTCCTTCTCCTGTCTATATATATATATATATATATATATATATATATGTATATATATATATATATATATATATATATATATATATATATATATATATATATATATATATATATATATATATATATATATATATATATATATATATATATATATATATATATATATATATATATAGATAATAGGATAGAAAGGGTGATAAAGAGATGTATGTCGATATATATGGAAATACATATATCTGCGAATATAAAGACAGGTTAACGACATGTACACAACCATGGAGGTACAAATGAATAGGATACTGCCAACTACCGAATGCTTTACATACTGACACGCATAATCACAAGGATGAAAGACAGAAAGATCACAGTAGCTGAACAGTATAACCATGAGTAATATTATCACAATGTCAAGGGACATGTAGTTATCGCTGCCAGTGCTGTGTTCCAGGTAGTTACTGTGTATAAGTGTGTTCCGACCGCTGTAGTGTGTGTAAGCTCTTGTTGAGAGTGCATTGTGTGTTTCTGTGGGATTGTAATGTGTGTCTGTGTGTATTTGCATCGTGGGTCTGTTTGTGCAAACTCGGAGGTAGATTATTACAGTAGTTGTGGTCATATTCGGCCTTAAGCATATGGTTACCACCTGTTCCACTTTGAGAGGGACAGTCCCTCTTTGGGCAGTTGTGTCCTGACAACAAATATTAAAAATGGCAAATGTACTGTGATTGTAGGACATAGTCATGTCCGGTATATGAAGTAATAGTTGCATGTAATAGTTATGTCCGTCTCTCAAATAAGTAAATTTGTGAAGAAATATAATAAGCAGCTATTGCTGTCCCGTAAGGTACTCCCAAAAGGGGGTGTTTTACCCATGAATGTGTTTCATAAGTCAGGAGTATACAGGTACAATGGCAGGCTTTTTTCCGGCTACAAACCAGTACAGGTTACGGTGGCATGTAGAAGGATATCCACGCCCTCTTGGCAATAGGTTATCAAAGGAGTGGGTGCTATCTATGTGTGTAGTATGATCCCTTATAATGTCTCATGTATGTAGGGGACCACCACCTATGTGATAGTCACAGGGTGATTGTTTTAATCCAAAGGGTATGTCTATGCACCATCTGCCGTGCTGCTTGAGGCCATGTTATGAACGACAGGCATTTGTCACAGTGATATCCATATGGAAGGTGTGTATATTAGCTGGTGAATCAATCATGGCCCTTAGTTTGCAGTTGTCTGGAAACCTATTCAGGTAAAGTCCATCTGTGCTGGAATGTACCTCAGGGAAGTCCTTAACGAACATGAGGGTCCCTATGAATGAGGACTGGGGTATGCCAATTGTAACTGATGTACAGTAGGAACTATGGTATGCTACCCTCACTGTGTGTGTCCTGTCCGTGAGCCACTGTGCATAACATCCCAGGATGTATGGGTCGCTGTGCAGGTGGATGTGTATAGTGACAATATCAGAATGGTGAACGGTCTTGACAGCCAATGAGACGACAAGGTAGGCTGTGTGGACCCCCTTACCATCATCTATGACCTTGGTAACTGTCTTGCAGGACTCCACCAGGTTTAGGAGCCATGTTGTGGATCTAACAAATCCAACTTGGGTGGTATCAAAGGTGTGTAGGCCAACAATGTCTCTGTGAAGGACTTCCATAATGATGTTCTCAATAGCCTAGCAGAACAGTCTAGTCAGGTGTATAGGGCAATAGTACTTCTGGTCCATTGTGGCGCCACCTCTGTGGAGTGTGATAACTGTTGCTGTGTGCCAGTCAGAGTCCACAATGCCTGATACAAGGCTACTAGTGAATCTGGTGCCCAAGTGGGGATCCATGTCATTCTGAGGTTTGTGTAAAATGCAGCCTGGGATGTAGGATGGTCACATGCAGTGTGTGTTCCAGGCTTTAGAGAGAGCAGGTCTGAATGGTGTAGTTGTGACCGCAGGGACTCTGCATCGATCCTGTATAGATGTAGGCCCATGAGGGAGTGAGAGGGGGTGTAAAGTTGGCTGCCAGATTGTTGCCAGTATCAGTCGGTTCTGTAATGTGTCTGCCTAACCGTTGTATGTCAGAGCAGATGTGGGTATTGCTATCGAGAGTAGTGTCATACCTCCATAATGCTTAGTGGTAGTCCTTTGAATGTGTTGCAGTAATGTTGATGTAGCTAGTGTTTGTGGATGTAAGAAGGGATCCCAGAATATAACTGAGGCTGACTAGGGAGCCACACCACCCCTGGGAGCGTACCCTACTTTGCAACTGTCTCCTCCTGTCATGCAGTATGTTCATGGCAGTGGACACCCAGAGGGGCATCCATTATGTGGTGGGTACTATCATGGCTCTGTGTGGGATAGCATGATCCATGCAGTTGTGTAAGTGCTAATGAAGTGCAGTTGGGAATGTTTCTGCGTTTGTAACTATATTGTCAATCTGCACGGGTGTCATGGTGATTACTACTCCTGTCATGCAAAGCGTGAAGTTGGCTCTGTAGAAATATTATACTGTGTTTTCTGTGAAGGGTGTGGTGCCGTGATGTGGATAACAAGGGTGATTAGCATACGTTCGGAACTGACCAACGAGGGGATACCCCAGGTGTGTTACACCAGTCACACATGTTGGTATTGTCCAGGTCTATGATATCGTTGGCCTTGGTGGTGGTGTGTATATGTTGACCCAGCCCAATGGAGTTTATCAACCCATGACGGTGTTGGCCTAATGTGTCTGTACATGAGTAGGTAGCACAGTGAGGTGTGTGTTAGTGTAAGTGTCACATCAGTAGTGCCTGTGTGAACCCTACTTTCCAGTACACCAAGAAATGAGGGATGTTAACCATGGGGTATGTTGTGGAATCCATAGCAAGCTACAATTTGTACAGAACTTCTGGCCACAGTTAGTTGCACTTGGATTGCCTCTGAGTCATCATGCTAAGCCACCAGCATGGAGGTGTGTACATCCCTGTGACATATGGACACACCTTTGCTGTGGGTGTTGTGGTCCTGGTTACATGACTGAAAGGTGTGGTCTGTGTAATAGCCTGTCAGTGCAGGGGTGTTCTCCAGAGTCTAGAAGCAGGTCACGGTCACGGCAGAGACATCAAAGTGGTCCATTATAAGGAGTGCCTTGGATGAGTGCATGTGAGATGGAGATGTCAAGCATTGAGTAACAATACCCTCAGGTTTTGCTTGCTTGTACTTGTTCAGGTGGTGAATATGTGTCTGAAATGTGTCTAAAACAGGCGGTATAGGAGCAGCAAGAGCTTGTGATGTTAACCATAATCCCAGGGCTGACAGGTGCAGGACATCTGTGGCAAAGCATTGAGGTTTGTTGACCATGTCAGTCAAAGCAGACAGATACTGGATTCCCTTGGAATGACACCAGATGCATAGGCAACTATTGATGTGAATAATTCCGTTGTTCCACTGTGTCATCAGCCAGGATTAGCGCAGAATGCTTCTCAGAGCTAGGGCGATACCTGCCTGGGCTACAAGATCGGAGAGCTATTGCATGTCCCTGTACATCTAGTCCAGGAAGTGGCATCTCAGGGCACTCACACTAATGTGGAGAATGACAGCCATATTGTACCTGTTTAGGAGTGACCTGAGTGCATAGGTCACATTGTGGATCCTGTTACCCAACAGCCAGATGTCAGTGACTATCACCTTGTGTGGCCTGCTGAGTGGGACTTCAGTGTGACCACCTACAGAGTCACCTATGACTAGTGTGTTGTGTATGTTATAACACCCTATTGGCTGTAGTTGACGGGCACACATGAATCTGTGGCCTATAAACAACTGGTGTTGTGTTTGGTGATAGGGGCTGCTTCTGTTGCCTACATAGAGTAATATGGTGGGGTTCTGCAAATGTTGCACTCTTACTATGTGTGGCCTGTGGTGGCGGAGATCTACTGAGACTATGTGATGAGTGGTGTGTGCTGCAAATGTTTAACATCCCCACATGATTGTCAGGGTAAGTCTGTGTTGGAGAGAGCATTACCTCCAGTATGGCTACTTATGTGCATCTCCCACAGGCTGTAGTGTTGTATGTTAGGAGGTGAGCATTGACTGCGTACATGAGCTGATTGCTATATTGCCACATGTTGCCCACAGTCATCATATAGACAGGCAATAACACTGGTAATTGACATTTGGACATGCCTGTCTAGTCAACCAGTACTCACAAGATATGTGAGGTAAGTGTGTACAACAGCTGTCATACTGCAAGCATGCTGGAAATGTAAGGACAAACAGTGTTTACTAGGAGGAAGTGAATAGGTTTGAGTGAAGAAGTAATTAGTAGCTCATGAAGTGTGTACCTGTTCTGAACAAGTGCAGAACATGCATAAGCAATATAGATAGGGTGTTGGGTAATTTCAACTCACTGCCCCCCGCGATAGGTACAAAATCACAAATTTATGAACATGACAGAGCCCCTGAAACATAACTATCATGGTACAAGGTACACTCTGGCTGCATGTGACCTGTCCAAATCCCCGGTCGTACAATACACATATGGCAAAACAGTTGGCTCTACACATACACTGTCATGTAAAACATAGCTTCATGGCAGTCTGTGAAAATACGGAATGGATCACACTGTCTTCACAACCCACAAAGCGGAGATGCCACTCATAATGGGAGGCACAGCACTATCACCCTGCTGAGTATGGTCTGAAAGCCTATGAACCTTAATAAACGTAGATGTTGTTAGCAGTACAGCTGTAGATTACAGTACTGATGTATACACACTGCAAAGCATACCTGTGACAGGTCAGTGGACATCATCACACATACTGTGTTCCACCTACACTCAGTATACTACATGTACCATCGTATGTCACAGGAGTGTTCTAGCAGTGGCCTGTTCACAGAAGCAACACTACAAAAGGTGTCTGAGTGACATGTGCATAGCTCACCAGTGGCAGCTACAGTAAACTGGGTTAATGTGTTGTACTCCTCTGTCATTGTAGCCCATACCACACAGACAAATGGGTGGCATCTGCATATGTGAGAATGTGAATGGCCATGACCTAGGAGCAATAGCTGACTCAGTGTTGTGAATAACATACAGCATGGGCTTTGTGGGAGAGGTGTGTGACATATGTGCACAATCTGACAGCAGCTTATTGCATTGCCAACTGCTATGTTAATAACTGTGTACCCATTAACTACCACCTCGGCGCCGGTCGACATTAGGACACTGTGTGTAAGGGATAGTGCTGTGCAGTTTACCTCCTTGAGCTAGTGACATCACCAGGGCTATTAGGTAGTCATAAGAGGCAACCTAAGTCATGACAGGGTGCCATCCATGAGCATGGAGATCATTGGACAGCCATACTCAGCACTCATGTGACCAATATCGGATCACATATCACCTTTAAGGGGAATTGGCCATGCTGGGATGGGTGTCACCAGCCTTCACAATCCTCATCTCCACTATGCAGCATGCTGCCTACCCTGCATAAAGACATGTTGGACATGCTACACGTACATATCCTGATCTGAAAGACATACGTTATGGACAGCCACCGTCCTAGTGCAGGGGTCACCACATGCCGGACAGATCCCTTTGCCATATATGTGACATACTCCTGCCATACCATGCAACCCTGTCCAGCAAAGCTGTATATGTCATCTCTGTTATACATGGTACGATGACCGCATGGTAGATGTATCAGTGACTATCTGGATCAGTAATGTGGCACTGATTCACCTGTCGCTGGGAACATGGCTGTTGGATACAGCTAGAAAGCCTGGCATCCTATGGCAATACATGGCCCAAGGCATACAGGATACTACATGAACCTGGCCGTACATGCTATAGTTGATAACCATCCCTGCAAATACCATCCGGATAGCCATTGTCACGCAACAGCGGTGATACGTGGCAGGATGTTGAACAGTTGTACACTGCCGTATAGATGTATGTGGCAAAACACATGCTAGTAAAGGTTTCTGTGCGCATGTCTGCATGGTCACTGCCCATGTCCATGAAGGTAGTGTATGTGATGATATGTGACATATACACAGCATCAGTGTCAACAGCATTCATGTGCACATATCCAGGCATGTGCTGATAGGTAGGAACACCAGTACAGGCAAACAGACATGGCCACATCACGACAGCATTCACATGGAGTATGAGCAATGTAATGAGGTGACACACATATATGGTGATAATATCCAATACCCATTGCATGTTACATGTGTGTGAAACAAACATGTCAGTCATGTGAGTGTCATGACGATTTGCGAAGACAACTGTTCATAAGTACTAACTGTAATACACATGAATGTGCATCTGTGTCTCTGTGCATCTCTGAGATGCTGTGACCTGTCTCCATCATTATGTCTTACAGATAATGCCTCAATCACGACTGCCAGCATATAGCCGCATGGAGGATGATGCACTCATACCATACCTCCATGACAACTATGGGGAACTGTTCAGCCATTTGCCACAGCATGGCCAGCAGTGTGATGACCTATGGCAGGAACTTCGCAGGAAGGTCAATGATGTGGGTGGCCATAACCGCACCTACCAGCAGGTGGGCAGACATTGCATGGACCTAATCTGACATGCTAAACAATGTGCCAATGCAATTGCCAAGGAAAAAGGTAGAACAGGTGGTGGGCCACAAACCCAGCCCCTACTCAACCCTACTGAGGAGCTACTGGCCAGCCTGGGGACCCCATCAGAACAGCATCCACAAACTCTAGTTGCCATTGTGGAGGTGGGTGTCTCCCAACCACAGAGCCTGGAGTTGCCTGGTAAGTCACTACTGCACATAGAAATATTATATCCCATGTAGCTGCATGTGTCACTGTACACTATGTAATGTAACATCATATGCAAGGTATGTTTACACACATGCCGCATACTATAGTGTGCTACCCTGTGTATGCACACATGTGCATACTCTGTAGTATATGCTATTGTACTGGCGAATGTGTTAACATGCAAAGTGCACCCTGTAGATGTCATACAGTCATGGATAATGATCTAAACACTGTGTCACCCCTATACAGGTACCTCTGGTGTGCCGCAGAGACAGCAGTATATTGCAGGTGAGACAGTTATCAGTATCAGGCATGTGAATGAACAGATCTATTCGCCATGTGGCCACTTAACACTTGTACACATAATGTATGGTCCAGTCACGATATACAGGTCACAGCATTCATCAATCACACTGGATACCCATGTGCAATATCTAAAAACAAAATGAAACAACATGACCTCACAGTAACTCTCATTAATAGATGTGTCGACAGCTGTCCAAACAATGGTGAAGGTGTTGTTCAATGTATGAATATGTACTATACATCATAACAACACATGTAGGATATGCAAACAGTACAACACAGTGAGTTGGGATATGGGCAGCCCACATGATTGTGGAATGTGCCACTGTAATGAGTGCAGACATTGTGATGTGCCAGCTGACATGTTCCAGACATGTAGTGGTCCGGCTCAACATTGTTACACTATCCGCTAAAACATTCCCCACATACCAAACATACAACTCTCTGTCTGTATAACCCTGTGGACACTGGAGTATCTGACATCTATGGGTGTATGTCATATGGGACAACAGACAGGTGACATAGACAGCCATCACAGACCTCTGGCCAACACATGTTCACACATGGTCATGGAGGATGGCCAGAGACATGTAGTAAAACACAGTAGATGTGATGTGTATGTGTGTACACCCTGTTGCACATTGTGTACACACGGTCCATCTATAGCCTTTGTTGAATGGTTATATAGTAGATGTGGAACACTGGACATCCTAATAGCCTGTGCACAGCTTGTGGAGGTGTCAGTTAATCTGACCACATACCATGTGTTGCACATGAAGGTTGTCACCTGTACAGATTACACACACATACACAGACACCACATCAGGCCAGAGATGCCGTACAGTTCCCTTGCTGCTGTCAGACATCACTGTCAACCATGCACCGTGTGTGTGTGTGTGTGTGTGTGTGTGTGTGTGTGTGTGTGTGTGTGTGTGTGTGTGTGGTACACACATGTCATGTGGAACATGGTGTATTGAGCAGTCTGCCATGTGTGGATATGGTTGACAGGCAGCTAAGACATGTTAGCAGTTGTGCAGGGCTGTCATCGGTATGTTGTCCGGTGACCTGTCACACATGACACAGCATGGTTTACTGTGTATATACCTCAGCGACATGGGCCACAATCCACAGTATGTATGTATGTATTGTGTATGCACACAGCCATGGCTATGCACTGTATGTGTATTCCACACTATATATCAATGGAGATGCCTCAGGATTCCATGCAATGGCACAGTGTCTGTACTTCACACTGTATAGCAATATAGACACCTCATACCACCCTCAATAGTCATACACATCTGCTAAAAGTGCATTCGATCTGTAGGGCATACAGTCAATACTACAATGTGACACCATTACACCACTCTACATGTGTCAGGACACCATTGTGTCAAACATGTATGCATGTCACTGCACAGAGCAGCAGATCACATGTCATACTACATATTAATGTCAAGGACATATGCCTCACATCAGCCATGTGTACTGTTAACCTGTGCTGGTCCACATGGTGTATCACAGGAATGCATGCTTACTACCATGATTGTGTGAAATGCATGGCTGCTGCTATGACACATGCTTGCTGTTGTGTGCAACCCAGGGATGTAATCCAAATAACACTGTTAATGTCTGAGATGCATGCCGTCTGCTGTATCACATGCATGCTACATGCCTTCTGTTATATCATGTGTGTGTGTGTCTGTGCGTGTGTGTGGGTCTCTGTGTGTGTGTGTGTGTATGTGCATGTGTGTGTGTCTGTAAGTATCCATTGTAATGTAGAGTCTTTGTTTGCCTATACAGGTGATGTAGGTGCATTGCCCTCCTGCGGTCCATCTGATGTTAGTGTCCCCACAGACTCTAGCAGTGAAGAACATATGCTTGAGGTACAGGCAGAGTTGTCAGGGGCTGAATCTGTGCCTGTGGTTGCCATCCCACCTATATCTCCCTCTTCCCCGCACACAGTTCTCATGCCAACACATACACCATCACCAGTGGCCATAGAGGAAGGACAGCTGCCATGTGTCAGCTCGGAACAGGAAAGTGTGGTGGCCACGGAAGGTGTGTTGTCACACCATGGTGTCATTGAACTGACCACAGATGTGCCACACAGGCATATGGCCAGTGCTGCTCATAGGAAGACCCCTGGCCAACATGCACCTGCACGACAGAGCGCAGCAGCTGGTGTCACCAGACACGTTTCAGACTGTAATGGCGACACAGGCACATGCTGAACGGCTGAACAGAGAAGGGCAGAGGCTTCAGAGGGCTGCTATCCATTCTCTGAATGAAAACATCCAGGCATTGGCAAATGCTCAACAGCAGATTGCCGATGTTTTGGACAGGCGAATGGGTGACATGGTTGGAATCCTTGACCGTGGCGTGGCAATCCGTGAATGTGAGCTGTCTGTGTTGGAACATCTGGTAGGAGTGAGGCATAGGCCATGTGGACGTAGGCCAGCTACACCACCTGGTGCAGGTCTACACGAATAAGCCACTTCACATGCCTGGTCCCATAGTGCCTGTAGTAGCAGCAGTGCAGCTGGTGCTGCGCTGTCCATACTAGGCCACAGCAGGCCACGTGGTCATGGCCCTGGATGGTCCCAGCATGGACATGGTTCCAGTGGACATGTGTCATCGGACAGTACCCATTCTGTACCTCTGTCTGGTAGTGCCCGTGCAACCCCTGGCAGGCACAGGTCACGTGGCCGGGGATGGACACAGTGAGCTGTACAACCTGTTCTGTACAATCTAGAGCTGCCAACAATACCCCTGTGTAGTCCCGATACATGGCAGAACTGTCTGCACACATACACGCACACACCAGAAACATCTGTAGGGCACCGACACCCTCATGCATAATAACCACACATGCCCAAGTAGATCACAGGCCCTAACCCACACACATGATGTCATCCACAGGTGCAGCCTAGACCCCTGGCAAACATTATCACCCTGTGCATATGATGATGCCTGTGCCGTATCCCTGTCATCCACACCATCGGTGCAGGGACATGCTCATATGGTCTGATGCACAGGGTGAACAGATTAGTGAGATAGTTGTATATTACAGTTGTTGTGTACTGTTGGCATGCAGCAGACATACCATGTAGTACAGGGTTAGACTGCATTGTTATAGTTATATGTTCACAGTATGTGTCTTGCTAACAGTCACAGCATGTTGGTAATGATGTCCTGCTTCCCTCTTTAAGGTCTAAATGCATGTGCCATTAAGTACCAGTGTGTCCAGTTACAGATGTGTACATGTGGAGTACTCACAGGCATGGATGGCAATACCAGCATGCTATATGTAGCCTCTACCTCACTGTTAGTAAGGCTGATATTCCATAGATCTCTACACACCTAACAATCCAGGAGCATGTGAGCTGTGTACTAGGCTATGGTGGCTAGAGATGGGACATCCATACCAGGTGACTTCACAGGTACAGCTACATGGTGCGGGGGGTTTACACAGCAGTCTAGCTGATGTCAAGGGTGGGGGCCAGTTGATAGCATGGGGATTCACAATGTAGCAGTAGAACACTGTCATATCACAGTATGTAAACACACACACATACACAGACACACACAGTAACATGCCCACACTCACGGGGTCAATGACACTGTAACACACATTGGAAAGTGTTGAAGTGAGGAGCCCTGCCTCTGTGCTAATTACCATTACAGTACGGTACACCAACATGACGCAACAGAGTATGGACATGTACAGGTACTCAGTAATGCATAAGACTGACAACATAAACAGGGTAGTATGTCGCATCACCTTGAGGGTTTGGGGCCCTATCAGTTCTCAATGGTAGCATACCTCCCCTACTCCAGACAGCCATACATACATACACATACACACACACTGGAGTCCACATGTCATGCACATACAGATAGCTGACATGTGTGACACACACACCACCCCTGCCTATGTCTTGCTATCTACACTGCAGTATGTACAGATATCTACAACAAGGTACAGGTGTGGGTAACAATTGTGATGTATTCTCCAACATCCGTGGCATATATGGTCACACAGGCAAGCACACATGGCAGTACTGTGAAACAAACACCTGCTATCTACTGATACGTCTGATAGACATGCAGCAGGTTGCCCGCATAACAATGTGTACTGACGCTACCTTCGGCAAGTGTGCTGCTATATGAACACGAGGGGACTCACGTGTTACAGGTGTAAACTACTTTACAGTCAGTGACACCCTGACCGCTTTGTAGGTTGTATATGTACACCTTCAATTACTGGAAACATAGCCTACTGTTTGCACATGTTTTGGTAGGACAGCGTGACACACCTGTGAGCTGTCTCCAGCAAACATCCACCTGCAGAGGTGGCCTACCACTTTATGTACACACACCCATCTATACCTGATGTACATCTTACTGTTATGTCAGTATTTCACCATATACAGGTGTCAATGATGGGACTGCATTGCAACTGCACATTGTAGTCAGACACAGATAAACTGCAAACATCAGCTACTGCTCATGCATTGCAGATGAATGCACACCACTACATGTACATGTGTATAGGTCCTACATTCCTTTCATGTAGCCATGTTTGTATGCATTGCAATTGGTGAGCATGTGGCATACATGACACATGGACTGTTGTATGCTATGATAGTTGTCATGGGTAACCAGTACAGAGGGAATGTCAACTCAGTTAAGTTGCTACCTTATGTACTGTTAGCATTGAACAGCCATGGACCTACCTTCCATGTGCATGCGTGTAATCACTGTAGCCACGTGTCTGCACAAAGAACAGCATTAGCTATGCTATGTACATATGTGTTGCGTGTGTGGGGGGCATGTACATATCCACAGTGGTTACATGTATGTCACATCCAAACATGGGTGTGTTGCCTGGTGTACAGCAACAGTTATCTGTTACAGCTGTATAACACCCAAGGCCCCCGTTATGTGTACAGCTGACCTGGTTAGGATTAGTGGTATCACTGCATTGCATAACACATGATGGAACCTTGTCAGTACATGGGTAGTCTGCGCAGTTGCTGTACAGCTAGGTACAGTACACTGGTCATGAGTAACATGGTGTTGTACTAATGTATGGATGTGTGTCGCTGGTCCGAGGACACAGTGATGTGTGAGGGCTACAAACTACAGTGCGGCATTTACCACAGTGATCTGCACATGATACATCTGTAAGGGCTTTTGAGAGTGTACTGGTCAGTACATGTGAGTAGCCTTCCTATACGTGGGGACACTGACACCTGGAGTGGTCAGAAATGGTCTTATGGCACACATGTCAATATCTGAGGTATACAGTGGTAGTACTATTGTGCACAACTGCACCTTATGCCAGGTGTTCCTCACTGCACAGATGTCAGTATTCCCCCTTGTTGGATCTAGATTGGCAGCTATGATGATGAATGCTACACATCCAGCACTATTTGGGATACACATACAGTGCAGTTGTCCTGTAGGTGTCAGGGTGTTTACCTGGTCTCAGGTTCACAAGACAGCCCTTCGCTACTAAGTGTGTGAGCATGCCCAGTACGCTGTTTTGTGGATAGACACATAGTAGCACACATCTGTCAGGAATGCACTAAATGTGTGAGCATGCCCAGTGACACCTTGTGTCAGTTGTGTGCCCCTGTGTAAGGCCATGGCCATTGTTATCCTGTATAGCAATAGTGGTCATCCAAGCATCAGATGGCCATACCCTACATCAGGATAGATTCCTAAATTTAACACAGTGGTCCACAGGTTTGTACACCGTAACTGCCAGCATCCATGTCGATGTCTGCATTCCTAGAAGGTCATATTGGTGTACTGTCTGTGGCGCATCTCGTATCTATGTAGTGTTGTACTACTGCTCCGTAGATAGCCAGTTGTCCTGCTCACACCACTGCCATGTGTTCATCTCTGTCTACCTTGGGACACTATTATGCTTTTAGACTGATCAGACTCCATACAATCCCTATCGATGTCTTTGCCTCTGCTGATGATGTCACCCACCTGGAAGTATGCCTCTGAGAGTGCTGTGATCCAGTCATCTCGGTAGCATGTTCTACAAATGCATAATGCTGTAGTGTGATAAGGTAATCAGTTCTATGTTTGAATCCCAGCCCTGCCTTGTATGTGTTTCCAGCTGCCTTGGGACAGAATACTGTTTTTAGACAGCTCGCTCTCCGTACACACCCTATCAGCATCTTTGCCTTTACTAATGATGTCACCCACCTAGAAGTCTGCCTCTGGGAGTTTTGTGATCCAGTAATCTTGGTAGCGTGTTCTGTAGATGCGTAATGTTGTAGTGTGATAAGGTAGTCCGGTAGTCATTTCTATGTTTGAATCGTAGCCTTGTGTGTGTGTGTTTACAGCTCCCTGGGGACAGAATACTGTTTTTAGACAGCTCACTCTCCGTACACTCCCTATCGGCATCTTTGCCTTTACTGATGATGTCACCCACCTAGAAGTCTGCCTCTGGGAGTACTGTGATCCAGTAATCTTGGTAGTGTGTTCTGCAAATGCATAATGCTGTAGTGTGATAAAGTAGTCGGGTAGTCATTTCTATGTTGGAATCCCAGCCCTGCCGTGTGTGTTTCCAGCTGCCTTGGGACAGAATACTGTTTTTAGACAGCTCACTCTCCGTACACTCCCTATCGGTGTCTTTGCCTTTACTGATGATGTCACCCTCCTAGAAGTATGCCTCTGGGAGTGCTGTGATCCAGTAATCTCGGTAGAGCATTCTGTAAATGCATAATGTTGTAGTGTGATAAGATAGTCATTGCTATGTTCAAATCCCAGCTCTGCCATTTGTATGTGTGTTTCCAGCTGCCTGGGGACAGAATACTGTTTTTAGACAGCTCACTCTCCGTAAACTCCTCATCAGCATCTTTGCCTTTACTGATGATGTCACCCACCTAGAAGTATGCCTCTGGGAGTGCTGCGATCCAGTAATCTCGGTAGCACGTTCTGTGAATGCGTAATGCTGTAGTGTGATGAAGTAGTCAGGTAGTCGTTTCTATGTTCAAATCCCACCCCTGCCGTGTGTGTGTGTTTCCAGCTGCCTGGGGGCAAAATACTGCTTTTAGACAGTACACTCCCTATTGGCGTCTTTGCCTTTACTGATGATGTCACCCACCTAGAAGTATGTCTCTGGGAGTGCTGGGATGCTGAAATCTCAGTAGCATGTTCTGTTACTGCATAATGCTTTAGTGTGGTAGAATTAACAGGTAGGTGCTCGATTCCAAGGTATGGCAGGTGTGTGTGTTTGGCAGTTATACCCTATGTGTTTATCTGTAGGTGGCTAGCTGCAGGATGTGTTCAGTGTGTTTTGTTGCTGTCCTATATAGTGTCTATAGCCCACATAATCTGCCAAGACACTGGGTTGTCAACACATACATTTTCCAATAGGTCTGTTGAGTAAATGTCAGCAGCCCTACTCTTACCCTTAATACAGTCTGACCCGTGTGACGCAACAAAACACATATGCCTTGATAGTAACAGCACTACAGGATGCAGGTGGCACATGTAGTTTCCTTTTCATTCCTGTCTAATGCTTTGCTGTCATGTGGTCCACTGTTGTGATATGAATGCAATATCTACATATGTGTGTAGATGTATATGTGTGTATGTATGTATGTATATATATATATATATATATATATATATATATATATATATATATATATATATATATATATATATATATATATATATATATATATATATATATATGTATACATATAATATATATGATATATGTAGTTATAGAGAGATAGACATAGATATAGACATATATGTCTGGGGACATCAGCACTATTGAATGTTTGTGCAGGATGATCTGTACGTGATAACCTCGGATGTATGTATATCTGCCATGGCGTAGTGGTAATGTACACCGTCTGTTGTGTGCAGGTTCCTGGGTTGTAGTCGTATTGACACCGATTATTTTGTTGCTGGGAAGACCATGGGACATCAAATATGGTGATAGTAAGGCACCTGTTAACAGTTGTGTATGGATCTGAGCAGCACTAAGCAGTGGTTATTAATTTGGAGGTTCGGTATGGGTCATATAACTATTCATTAGAAGACTATACTATGCAGATGAGGTTGACATTAGTGTATCCCATGTATCCCCAGGGTGTGATGCAGATCCCTGGAGTGTATGTGTGTAGTTAGCCGGGTGCAGGGCTCGAATATAATTGACAGCATGGGAGGGGGGTCAGGCATACTGTACGTACATTGCAAAACTGTGCCTCGGGAGTGCTCGTGCCTTAGCATGCCTATGCTAGGGGTGTGTCTATACCTGCCTGGTGACATTGGGAGGGACAAAAGCAGTAGTGGGGTAGTCACGGTGTACAGGCTGCACAAACAGGTGATGATCACCACGATCAGCAGATTACATGGCCAGCCCACACCTGAACAGTACAGTAATGTGAGCAAGAGGCATACACACAGGTTTCTTCCACACTCTACACCACCGGTGTATACCTGCGGGGACATTTCACAACACAGTCCAACCAAATGAGAAGGGCTGCAGCAGGCAACATAGACCAACATGTGCAGGAGGCTGAGGGCAGTGAGGATGTGTATGATGCTGAACAACCCTTACTGGGGTGACATATGACTTTATAGACCCAGGGTGACTTACCAGGGGCTACATGTGCTGGGGATGGTGGAGTACTATGGTGTGGACAGAGACCCCCTACAGTGGCTTGTTGACCTGTGCCTGCCACACCTGACACATCAAACAGGCTGAGGGAAACCCATCACAGTGGATACCACGGTATGTGTTGGCCTAGGTATACTAGCCACAGGTACCCCACACAGCACAACTGGGGATATCATGGGGATCTCACAGGCATCTGCATCCAGGGTATTGCACCAGTTCACAGACGCCATGTCAACACATGCTAGTCAGCACATACATGTCCTGAACACACGTGATTAGTAGCCCAGCAATATGCATCTATTCAACCACATGGATGACTACCCTGGGGTACTGGGTGCTATAGCCTGCACACACGTACACATCAAAGCACCACCCGGTGAGCGGGGTAGGGCCTACATTCACTGCAGGGGCATACCCTCCAGCAACTAGGCCATATGCAATGGCCAGGGTATTAGATTGAATGTGTGTGCTGTCTGCCCTGGAAGCTATGATATTCTGATATATGGATTCTGACACAACTGTACCACACCTTTACCAATATGGACATCCCCTACAGTCTCCTAGTGGGGGATGCTGGGTAACCACTGGTGTCGTGGCTGATGACACCCATCAGCAATGCATACACACCTGAACACTCACACCATAATGAGGCAGATGCACAGGCAAGACATATAATTAAGCATGTCTTTGGGATGCTCAGGTCACGGTTCTGGTATCTGGACACATCCGGTGGAGCCCTGCAGTATTCACTAGCTACATGCACACACATTGTTATGCTATTTGCTATGCTACACAATCTGATCCTGCAGTAACAGTTGCAGCTGGAACAGCATGGAGCAGGGCCACACAGCCCAACACCACTGCCAAGGCCTGTACAGGCACAGTGTGACTTGGCAAAGGAACTACCTGAGCAGGGCCCAGTCAGCGAAAGGGCCATGCACAGTATGAGCTGCCCTTGGCAGTGAGGCAACACAAGGCATATGCACTGACACAGTGGGTACCCAGGGATTTCACCCTCTCTGACTCGCACACAGTACAATGGATGCCGAACATGACACTACCTGTGCTCGGACATGTATAAGAGGTGCACTGTGTGCATCCGACATGGGCAGCCCTCCAGCACCATCCTGAGGTCCGGAATACACCCAGGGTACGTCTATTGACCTAACAATTGGCAGTTGTATTACAATGTGTATTAAACCATTGCTATGGTATGTATGTGAGCATACAAGAGACTTTGGTGGCCGAATGTTAGGGCAGCAGACAGTACATGAACATAGTGGCACTATGACGTCTGTAGCACATACAGGGGTCACAATGGTAGCCAGTAGTACATAGGGTGTCCTAACCCACTGCAGATTATGGGTTGACCATCGTTTGTGTCCATACAGCCCACACACGTTCCATGCAGCTGGACAGGTGTGGACCAATACAGACTAATGATATACAATGGCCTATGAATATGCCCAATGAATGACCCCAACCCCCAGAGACACACACAGACTACAGCAGGCCAGGCAGTTTGATGTAGGTTGTGAAAGCTCAGACGTCCAACACCACTATGCTAGTATTAAAGCTGGGATCTGACATACACTGGTATCCCTCCAACCGGCAATTTATGTAGGTCCACACACTGACATGGAGTACCTGGCATACCAGTACAGTAGTGGCAGATGTGTACAACTGTTAGCTGTGCCCCCCCGTCCAACCTACGCATGTGAGAGTTATGTGCACCACCCCTGGTGCTGTGTAGGACTGTGGATGCAGTTGGATGTCCCCCCACACTATGCTGACATGTAGCAACTGTCAATGCCACATGACCATTAGCTACCCTGCAGACACAGCATGACACCTGTCTGTGTAGAAGTGAGGGGTCGGCAACACAGTACTGACTATCTGGACATGTGACACATGCAATACAGTTGACCATACTTGGCATGCTCACACACATGACGGTATGACGGTAATGATGGTCGGCGACATGCGTAACAGTCATACTGGGCATGCTCACACACTGAAACACAGGACTGACAGGCATGCATACACCAGTGGTCCGGACATATCTGCCAGTACATTGCTATACTGTTGGATGACTGTGCTGTATGGTGTGTGTGCGTGGTCTATTGTCTGTACATATGCCATGGTCTATTGTTTATTCACATGAGCTATGTCTGCAGGGTACTGCTACCAACACGTGTATAGTACGGTTCTTTGTTTGCAGACAGACCAATGCCTTTGGATATGGACTGGGTAAGGCACATTCCAGCAAGTGGGTGCAGTTGTGCGTGGGTTTGCACAGTGTTAAGCACTGCTGACCTCTGGTTACAGCACCTTATACCCGTTTAGACTCCACATTTCTTTGACAGTGCACTACTGGCATATTGGTAGACAAACATTCTTACAGCCACTCGCTCACCAACATTTGTGCTTACATTTGTCACTCACGCTGTGTGTGTGCGATCCCTTGTGATGCGTATTACATCAGACTACAGGACTACAGTATCGGGTATGTCTAACCATTTGGCGACGGCAGGCATTCGACTGTACAGACTCAGCGGCCTGTCCAGTGATGTAATCATATTATATGTGTGTTCCTCATATGATCTGCTCCCATCTGCCTGATACATGGGAACCGATACTCTGCAATGCTGACATGTGAATGTTATTTTGTTAATGCAGCTGTCTGCCGAGTCATGCTACCGCATACCTACTGTACGCTTTCCACCTTTCAGATTGCACGACGGGAGAGTGTAGGAGTAACACTTTTCCCACTTTGCATGGGACAGTCCCTCATTCGGCATATGTCATGTGACAATACTCTGGCCATTGCAACTGTCCTGATTAGGGGACATTCTCATATTCCATGTGTCTGTAGTGGTTGCTTGTTACAGGTCTTGTATACCTGACATGTCAATATGTTATATGTAGTAGCATAAGCAACTTTACTGCTGCTAGACTACACTTTGATTTGTGCTGATATGTATATTTCTGTACTTTGCATGGCTGTAGGTATGTTCTGCCCTGGTACATCTGACATTTCTACAGAGCAGGTCCCACTTTGGCCATTCAGAATGGTGGCAGCCCTATAGATTCTATATGTAGAGCTATCACATGTGTCAAGGCAACACATACCCACAGCCAGTAGTAAACTGACTACTTCAATGGTTTGCATACGTTAAGGTTATTCCTGTAGCATTATAATTGCTAAGACTGTTTCCTATTATATGTAGCTGTTTCTGATACAACAAATTATTTTCTGACACCACTACACACAATATATGGCCTCCTTTCCCAAACTCACAGGCCATGTGCCATAATATTCATTTTGCAGGACACAACTGCCCAGACTGGTGTGTCCCTCAAAGGCATACGGGTGGTAAACCTCATCTATGATGCTATCATCTACCTAAGGTGATCAACAAATTATGCACTTTCCCTCACTAGCAGACCTCACATACCAATGGGGGAGAATGAACACTGTATCAGGAACACTGCATAACACCCTGTGGGACACATTTAGATGATTGGTTCTATTAACCAGACACATTGACAGTCACAGAGCATATGTATTCATTCACGTTTGTCGGGGTACATGTTGTTTATTACTCATACATGTTGTCATCTGTCATTACCTGTATTCCGCCACCTGTCCACCTAATATCACTAGTTCTGGAAGTGTTTAGCTGGACTTTGTTACATTCTGATTCATAACTATGGACGTCCATGCTAATCGGGTACACGGCAGTGATTTGGTCCCTATGCATTCCCCCGATGGTTTACAGACTATCCAGTAGATGTGCTCTTCATGTTTGGGAGGTATAGGCGTCTGCTATGCCCACATAGGAATATTAATAACTTCCACTGGGCGGGCCTACTACATCTCTGCCAACCAGCACCTGCACACTTAAGCCCATTATTGCATACCCATGATTCACCTACCTGGCACCCCTCTACAGCACTCATGACAAATACTTCCTGTGAGCGCATGTGTTTCCCTTCACATTTGACTATTTCATTCATTTATATATATGATGAATATTATTCTGGACATCAGTTATACATTCACTACAGGTATGCAATAGTCCTGCCAACAAATGTGACAGTTGTTTGGTGTACATATGTGTACGGACCTCTGTGATACTCAGGGAATAGTTTCTACAGTGACAGGGACAAGGCTATGACAAATCAGGGACAATCACAAACACTTCTCCCATATTAGTACTATTAACTTGGAACGTGTCGACAGATTCGTATTACTACTTATTTTCCGCAGTTAAATGCATCTATTACTCTTATTTGTTGTAATTAGTCATTCTCATTCAACACCTTTCCTCCAAAGGTCACTGGCTTTGTGAGTGATTAAGAGGCTAGCCAGTTCTTGTGTGAATGCTCTACCCATTGGTAGGGTTGACACATTGTCATATGTACAGGTTGGGATATATTCTGGGGACACCAGATTGTTAAGGCCAACACATACCCACGGTCAGTGCAGGTTTAGAACATTCATTATTTTCCTAGCTGAGAGCCTATATCTTTAGCAGTTTAGTTGTTAGTCTGTTTCTTGTTCGAATTACGCATTTTCTATCCTGACATGACTGCTTTAGGCAACTGTTACATGCAGTATGGTACATAGTTATTTCCTACAATTACAGGACATTTGGCATTGTATCATTGTTGGTCGGGACACACCTACCCACACAGTGACTGTCCCTCACACAGTAGATCAGGAGGTACCCTATTTACATCAATGCCTGCATCACCCTATTTCCAAGTGCCACTATGCAAATGTGTACAATATATTCTCTCGGTTATTCACTCCGTGCGGCACTTAGACACGCCCTATGTGCTCGCACTTGTTTCCTATGCATGTGGCTGTGGTGGCAACGCGCCTTCATTAATATGCATTTGGTGCTACTGCACCATCTTCACGCCACACGGATGGCGCAAGCCTAACGCCGGCCTTGCGCCAAGCTTCATGAATCCCGGGCATATTTTTGAGTAGGTCTGATGAAAAAGATGTGGAGATGTATTGCTAAGCTATGAGTGAGCACCTTTTTTCAGCTATATCTTAGGGACATTATAATTATTTAGCTGATTTTGAATTCTTGTTCAACAGGAATTAATCAGTTTTCTGGGCCATTTCACTGGGGTGGCACAAGTCCACTTTTCTTTTAAATTTTCATGTTCATTTTCTATTTTGGTTTTTAGTTTATATTTCTTTCATTTATTTAGTTTCCACATAAATATTCAACTCCTAACTACTTGAACCAGTAACCCATCAATCACAACCGATCGACTGCCCTATCTTATAAACAGCAGTTACGTGGCTGTTAAAACATGTTTTTTTGCTGGCCAGAAAGTTACCCTGTTCTTCCCTTTCTTAAATGTACTAACTCCAGGATATCACTTACAAAGACACAAGAGAAACATTTACTGCATGATTTGTGATGTCAGTACCTTATTGAAATGCGTGGAATGACAGTTGGGGAAAAGTAACATCAGAGAGATAAGACTAAGTAGATACTAGTCACCCATTTGTATATCAGCCAGTGCAGCCACATATAGGATAAACAGTTATTTGGATATAATTATCATTTTACCTGATAAGTTAGTTTAGCTAAAGACAAATGAATAATGTGTTTTGATTTACTATAAGGTTATACATAAAGCACTTAGGATGTTGGTTCATTTTATTAGAACTTTTGTTCAGAATTCATTCTGTTAACCTAAATGAGACATTTGTGAACTGTTCCTTAAATAAGAGATTTTAAATTGCATATGTTTTGATGTTTTGTATGAATTTTTAATAAATGCATTTGATTGTTGAAAAGATTCATTTGAATGGCCTTGACAGATTTTCAGAGAAAAATACAATTCGGTTATGACACAGTCCATAAAACTGCCATTATGTAGTACGTGCAAGGCCTATGAACAACTAGTGTGGAAATACATCTCATTTGTATTCAGTGTGGCTTTGTTACCCAATGTGACTATATTTGTTTCAGTGTGCCATCTCTGCTAAATGCTGCTTTTTATTGTTACCTTTGAGTCACACTGAATACTGTACTGGAGCACTAATAGAACCTTTGTTGACAGAGTTATGAATAACCATGCCTTAAACACAGCAACCACTATTTATTCTGTACATGGAATTAAGCATGATAACCATTGTTTTGAAAAAATAGGCTATTTTTGTTGCTATGAAGTTTTTTTCTTTTAATTAATGCTTACATCTGCATTATTTCAAGAAAACAACAGTCTTTGCTGAAGTGAGTTGCTATGGAAACAGTCTTAATAGAACTACCTATACAGAAAGCCTCTTCACTCTTCAGCAGCTATTATTTAAAGGTTGTTTTCTTCATCTGTGTACTTCAGAAACCTTAGGCTTCTCCTGTTAGTGTATTTTAATCTCGTAAGAAATTACAGGTATGTTTTAAAAAGCTAAGTGGAAAGCTAATTACAACATCAGTTTAATGTGCCTTTCTGTGAATTTTCATATACATCTCAGCTATCAGTGTGTGACTTTTTTTTACCTGAAGATTTTTTGCACTCTTTTTATTTAAGGGAACAATATTCATTTCTGTTGCACATTTGCAAATCAAATGTCAAAGTATTCGCTAGAGTGTGTATCTCAAAAAAGAGAGAGAGAGAGGCAGGTGTCTGACTCTTGAAAATGAAATTGAAATTTGTTTTGCTGCATCCTTTAGCCTGTTTCCAAAAAGGACTACTGTGCCCAGTTGATAGAAATATTCTTCAAATCCTAATTGGCATATATTTTTTTTTGTTTTGTTATCAAGAGAAACTGATTATCTACGAGTTCTGTTCTTTTCCAAATCTCACTTTCAGAATGTTACTATAATATGCAAAAAAAAAGTTCTGTTGTTCCAGTCCTTGTTTTTTTTAGACTGAAATGTATACAGAAGCTATTTGCAAAGATTCTTATGTAATGGGAACATGTAGACTGCCCTTGAAAAAGTATTTTAGTTCTATCATGGAACAATGTATAGTGACACATATATCTTTTACCAGGCATACTGCGGTGGTGGTGCTGCGGTAGCTTTGTCGCCTCACAGTTAGACGTTGCCCGTTTGATTCTCAGTTAGACCGTCTTCTGTGTGGCGACATGCATGAACGGGCATTCCTTCGTTGAAGGTTGTGCATTAGGCCCGGCAAGCCAGCACGTAAAACTCTACTGCCAATCATTAGCAGACCGGAGTTCCGCTGTGGCGACCCCTAACCAGGAAAAGACAAAAGACACAAACATATCTTTTACCAGGCAATCAAGTAAAAAAAAGACAAGATTTTGCTTGCTATGGACTTTATCATAGTTACTACAGATTTTGAACACGTCCAAGTGAAATTAAGTTGCATTTGACTCATGAAGGGTGATACAATTTTGTTCCCTGGTGTTAGATAACTACTAAGAAAAAAAAAGAAAAAGAAAAAGTCAGATAAATTTGATCCAACCAGAATGATCTGAAAAATGTGAAAATGAGTGACTAACAGCTCTACTATGCTGGTGAAACTAATGACAGCTTAGTTTTAATTGTGATACAGTATTTGCCTGCACGTAAGTGACCGAAATTAAAACAATTTAAAATAACATGCCTTAGCTTGTGTGACATCTAGATAATACCCCACTGAGCTGCCACCAAATAATGTGATGTCTCCCACTAGCCTGGGTCATTTACTTAGAAGCTTCATTCCTCACTATTGACTCCAATGTCAGACTGTCACTTAAACAGGAGTAATATTGCCCATTTTCCCCAAAGAGCACAACAGGAGCAAGCTCTATAACCTGGGACTGGACTGTATTCTTCTGTCCATCCTAAATATATCTCCTTATTACACACTCCAGAGCAATGAGTCGCAGTTTAAGACCTCTGATACAGTCAAACTTAAATAAATTAAATCTCACACATCCAAACACTTCTGGGAAAACCTGACACACATTTCCAGCTGTGTCCCTTCCCCAAAATAATATGGTAATACTGCCAACAATCACATTGTCTTCATGCCCTTTAAAGGGGTGTCCAATTAAGAAAATTAGATATTAAAACAAATAGTATCAAATGACCTATGCAGCCAGGCTTTTGGAGTGGGATGGGATGTTATCAAGGCAAGTATGAGCACTCTCAAATCACTAAAGAAAAACACTGATTGACCAGCCACAATGTAAATTAATAAAACTATTTAATATTGAGCAAAATAATTAAAAATATATAGCACAGCAATTTCCAATAAACAAACAGAACTCAATCACCAAGAAAATGAAATCAATGCTGTAGGATAGAAATCCATTATTCAGAAAAACTCTAGCTGATCTAACTGAGATTAGTTATAATTGTCCCATCTGACTAAAGAACACTGTCTGTGATCTAAACTAAATTACTACAACAGAGCTAAGGCAGGCTTAAAGTTTTTGGTGAGTCCTTTTAGGTATCCACTGCACAGTACATGTGCGAACAACTCACAACTGGCTGTTAACTGACAATTGAGAACTGTAACTGCCAATTGACTATTAATTGTCTTCAGCAGGCTCTTTTATAGACTAGTCTAACTGTCACAAATTTTCCAGTTCAAAATTTCATTTAATATTTTGAAATCAACAAACGGCTGTTTACTAAAGTTCCTTCCTGTCTTTCAGCTTCTGACAGTAACATAGCAACTGTCAACATTCTGATGACAACATCTGCAGATCAGCTGAATCTAATATAGGTTGCCTTTAGAATCTTTCCTCACAAACATGCATAGTTAGAAATGTAAAAGGACACTGTTCAAGTCTTTAAAACATTATGTACAAACACATTATGTATCAACATATAAGAATTTATGTACAATATCATAGCTAGTCATTCCGGCATATAATACACAGGTTAATCTGAAATTATATACAAAAATCAGCCAGACATGCTAGCACAAATAAGTGACTAATTTCTTCACAGCTTGACTAGACAAAACTATAAATATCTGCATAATAACTTGCTGCAGTGCTCATCAAGCTGATATCATATAAAAATTACTTCAAAGTATGTAAATATCACAAATGAAGATAACCAAGAATAGAGGCCTGTCTTTTAAGAATGATGTTTGGAGATTTTGGGACATCTGACCTTCATTTCCAAATATGTGATTCTGAAGTACAGCTATAAGGTGTATCAATCTGAAATGAATTTTTATTTTATTATTTTATTTAGCATTTGTTTACCAGGAAAGTGCCTTCTGTTGCAAGGTTACTATACAGTGTGGCTTGGTAAGGGAAACTATTTCACCACAGTCTTAGTCATTAAGATTATGTAGCAAATCATTAAAGGACCATTTTTTGTTTCCTTTTGAAAGAGCTTCCTCCTGAAGTACGTTGCAAGTTGCTCCATTTGTTTTCCATTTCTGGGTATAACATCAACTGGAAAAATACAGTATGATAAAGGAATATTCCTGTCTACCAAAGTTAACACCACCCTAATTTCTCCAAGCCTCTAACCACTCTCATTCCAAATAATCTTTTTTAACAGGTGGTTAAAGTGAAATACTATGACAGTCTTCATTTATTTTTTGCCCCCAGTACCTGACACTCACCATCCATCTTTACAATCCATTGGCCTGTTTGCTCCCCAATGTGTAAAAATCATTCTCAGTCCATTCATTTCCAAAGGAGCACAAACCAATTGCAGAGGTCAATATCCAGAAATCAATTAAGGCTTTTTCCTTTAAGGGCTTGACCCTACCCCCTAGGGGTTGATGTTAGCATATATATGCAGGTTGTCTACTATACCTTCCTTTAATATGCGATTGTTTCTGTAGACAAACTACAGAGGGCTACACTCTACTGTTAGGTAGAGCCAAGCCAATATACCTGAACAAGTCAGCTTTAGAGCCAAACCACTGTTTGCATAGTGGCATTTTGCAGTTAGCCAGACCGAACCACATTTCTTTCCCTTCTGGATGGCCAAACCAGCCTTGACTATTTACTGCCATCTTCCACAGTCTGTTTCATCCAGCAGCTAATCTATTAGTCTGTGTTGAAGTCAAAAATTTGTCTCTCTGTGCAACATTGCTGGGGCTAGTTCTCTTTGCTGGGTCCACAGTTACCTTTTTCCACTTTTCTTGTATTATGTGTACTATTCCTAAATGCTTTTTGTCTTCTTTAAGTCATAAATTTCCCCAGAGCTCCTGCTTTGTATCTTGGCCATGTGTGTGTGTGTGTGTGTGTGTGTGTGTGTGTGTGTGTGTGTGTGTGTGTGTGTGTGTGTGTGTTGTGTAATGCTGTCATGTAATGACCACTCATGGCAACTCTACAAACATTTACTTAAACGATTCACAAAGTATTCTTGGTAGAGATACAAGAGTAGGTTAGCAGTCCTTCCACCTGGCTGACCTTTACCAGCAACCCCATCCAGTCTCATTCCTAGTTAGCACTCTCAGAGATGGATGCCTCGCCCCCACACAAACAGGCCAGTGACTCTTCATATTATTTATTTATGAATTTGTTAACCTGAGTAGAACTCTAGTCCAAGTGGACCATTTTCAGTTCCAGCATGGGTGTACTTTACACACACAAAAAAAAAACAAAAAAAAAAAACAAACAAACAGAACATAAAAAAAGATTTTGGAAAATGTAAAGAACAAAGGTATATTACATTGTCTAAGGACAATAGACTAAATTATTTTTAGAAATCAATTAGAGCAATAATGAAATGAAGTGGATAAGTCAGTACATTACTTTTGACCATATGCAATTTTGAGGCAGTACCCATAGCCTGCGCATTGTTTTCTGACTATGTGACCTCTCACTGTTATGTCAAGAATTTTTGGAATAGGTGATATTGCCTGTATTTAAACACTTCCATTTGGTTTACTGAAGAGGTGGCTTTTAAAATCTTTCCTGAATGTGGGCAGGGAGACGTTTTCTCTTATTAGTGCCGGTATGTAATCACAGACTTTAGAGCCCAAAATGCAAAGGGTGTATTTTGTATTTTAATCTAGCAAATGGAGGTTAGTGAGTTGGGGATTGGAAGAGGAAAAGTATTAGAGGATGTAAGGGCCCTCCCTTTCTAGGAGCCTGCTGGCAAAGAAGTTGAAGGATTCCATACTGATACATTTGAAAATCATTGTGCTGAACAAGAGGATGGTTGATTCTTTGCAGAATAGATAACCATTTGAAGTTTACTAAGCTCCTTTTTTGAAGCAAAAGCAATCAGGGAGAGGAAATATTTAAGTTGTAACAAAAGAATACCTTTGACTATGTTGGATCTTCTGCTGGGAGATAAGATATGAGATTTTTCTTGCCCAAAAAAGCAGTTTGTTTACTTTGCACTTTATTGTTTTGATCTGATGTTGGAAGCTGAGGGAGAGGTCTACCCAGGCCCCAAGGCATTAGTAAATTTGAATATTTTCTATCGTGTCTTTGTTGTTGGTAGTGATGGTCAACTTTGATGTCACTTTCTTTGAGTCTTTGAAGGATTCCAAATAACACAGATGTAACTTTTTTGCAGTACAGAGCTAGTTTGTTCTAGTTATGCCAGTGTGAGATGTTGAGGGTGTCAGTTTGCAGGGTGCTTGGTATGCCAGAGATGGAAAGATCCAGATCTACAGATAACCATGTCATCTGTGTATCATAGAATCATATAAAATTCAAGACAACTGAGCCTTGTGACCATTTATCCCTTGTCAGTATCCACCCTCAGACCTTACCTCACTTTTTCAAGGAGAGATAGGTCAGATATGCTAGCAGTGAATTTATGAATACCCATCCAACTGTCTAACTCCTTTTTAATGGAAGATAGTATGTGTCATTGCTTAATCTGGAATGGAAGTTTGTTCCAGAGAAGGAGTAGTCATTTTATTATGAATCTGTCACTCCACTGGGATTTGTTTATTTGCTAAAGCAGGTTCAGCTCTCTCAGCCTATTGTTTACTGGATTATTTTATTTGTGGAAATAAAAGCTGTGATACACTGATGGATCCAAAATTTCCCAAAAAACAAGGCCCAGAACGCCCCAGGACTGTATAGAATATGGAATATAAAGAAAGAGTCTGCAACACTTCCTGGCAGCTCGGGTCTTTTAAACCCATGATCTTTTTGTTAGGAAATTCTGGGGTCTTTCCAACTGCCTAATATATCAAGTAAGATACATCCAAAAGGGGGCATTGTATTTTATATGTGCCTGCTCAGTGTGGGATATAGAGGAATAAGGACATTTCTGGATCTAGATGAGAAACCCTTTACAATTAGTTACATCCCAATAGATGGATTTCCTAACTAGTGTTGCAACATGATGATCAAAGGAGAAAGAATTATCCAACTATGTTCCAAGTTCTTTTGCAGCATCTTAATTTTGAAGTGGGGGTTGTCTGTACTATAAACTGGGATGAGGGATTGTTTACCAAATACAATAATATTGTACTTTTATACTTTTTAGTATTCAGTTTTAGCCCATTTTCTGTGCACTAGCTGTTAAGATGTGTATTTTCAGTTTGAAGCTTTTGAATGTCAGAAGGGGGTTGAGGAAGACACCAGGTTTATAATCATCTGCAAACTTGGTTAACCAGGGTTCTTGTTTTTCAATTTGGAGAGTATATGTTGAATAGCAGGGGACATAGTACCAATCCTTGAAGGATTCCAGTAGTTACCTTTATATTTTCTGAGGGCATACCTGGTACCCTCACAGTGTGGGTTCTATGTAACAGTCAATTTGCTATCCACATAACTACAGAGGGATCATTTTGGAGTACGCTTAGCTTGTTAATTACATTAGCATGTGGTATGGTATCAAATGCTTTGTCGAGGTTAAGATATCCATATGGCAGAATTAGAAGTTTGAGAAAGTCTAAAAGGAGTTTGTTAATGTAGAGTGAGATAGGACTGAGCCTTCGGGTACCTCAGTGTATAGGGGACAGAAGGAGAGATAGTATTGCCAAACTGTACAAAGAATGATCTGTTAATAAAAGCTGGTAAATCACAGGGAAATGTATTGCCTGATTCCTACATTTTGGAGGGGAGTGATTAGTAAGGACTAATCAATAGTATTAAAAACCTTAGTTAGGTCAACAAAAATGCCCCTTTGAGGTTTCCCTTTTCCATGTTTGTTAGGATGCCATCTGTTAGAGAGCAAATTGCAGTCAAGGAACTTCATACTGACCAAAATCCCTGTGGGATATGATTTTTTAAGTGCTAAGTTAGTAAGTTGCATGTAGATCGGATTTCCTAACAATGACTCCAGTATTGGAAGGATGGAGATGGGTCTAAAATCAGTTGTTGAGGAAGGGCTGGTGGGATTTTTACTATTGTAGTTGTACTGTTTTATTCCCATTCCAAGTACGGTAACAATTTAATGATCTTACTGACTCTGTCTTAACCTACTTTGACATTACATTATTGTACCATTTCCTTTACAATTATCTGGACAGAGGAATGCTCATCGAAGCTAATCAAAGAACTCAGAGGACAAATACCAAAGCCAAATGTGAGGTAAATTTGGCCTCTTGGGCCAAAGACAATCACAAGACATTCTTTAGCTATGTCTGCAACCTCAAAGGCAATATACTGTTGTATGCAGAGCTCATTGTTAATGGACCCACTTACACTGAGCCAGATGATATAGCAAACCTACTGGACAATAAATTCAGCTCCAACTTTACCCCTCCCCCCAGCATTCCCTCAGGAAATACCATCAAATATAAACCCCACTGCTATCACTATCTAAGACCTAGAACACTGTATCAATGAGCTCAGGCAATATCCCAGGATGCTTTATAAATGGCATGAAACATGACCTATCAAGCCATCTTGAATTGGTATTTAACTGTAGCCTTCAATTAGGCTTCATCCTCATGAATGGAGAACAGCAATAGTCATCTCTCTGGAGGAAGGTGGGCCATGTACATATCCTGAAAACTACATACCCATAAATCTCACTAGTCTCATACACAATTCCAATGAAAGAATTATATGGAAATGATCAGTAATGACACAGGAAACCTCCAGATATGGGAGCCAACCCAATTTGGTTTTGTCAAGGGCAGGTCATGCCTACCCAACCTGGTGGACTTCTTTGAGAAGGTCAACAAAGCAATAAATGAGGGCAAAATGGTTCTCACTGCCTCTCTTGACCTGGCCAAGGCATTTGACATAATACCCTGCTTGGGCATTGTTGACAAATGCAAGAGGTTAGGTGCAAACCCTTATGTCACCCGATGGATAGCCAAGTTGCTCACATACAGGACCCAGGAAGTTAGAATTGGGGAGTCCACATCTACAAAGAGGCTAGTCACAAGCAGAGTCCCTCAGGTATTGGTCCTAGGATCGCACTTTTTTGACATTTATTTTTTTGAAGTCAAGGTCAATTTCAGTAGCCTCTGGCTGACTACATTTGCAGATGATTGAAAATTAGGAGATGTCATTGAATCCCCCACTAACACAAATATTCTCCAAGAAGGGATGACAAAGACAAATAACTGGTGTCAGAGCCATGGACTAAAACTAAATGCCAATACATGCATAACAGTATCCTTCAGAAAGCCATCCACCCCTGGTAATGACCATATTGACAACACACCTCAAGAGCTGACCCCATAGTCAGGGCCTTGTGGGCACACATAGACAGGAATCTATTCTTTGGACATTGCTTGTCTACAGTAGTAATAAATCATTTTATGTTGTGCAACTTATAAAGAAAGGTATGGCATCTAGGTCCAAGGAAGTTATTGTTCCACTTCATTCAGCATTCATCATACTTATTACTGAGTTCAATGCACTCTTTGGTAGTATGTACCTAACCAGGCATGTCCAACAACTGGATTGTTCACTGAGGTTCCTCACTAAAACATTACATGGACTAAGTAACATGTCATATGCAGACCACTAAAAGGGTTATATCCCTGTATTCTGTCCCTACAGGCTGTTGAGGGGAGATCTATGCTTGGCATACAAGACACTGTCAGATCCCATTATTGATTTAACATATATACCATATATACATAGAAAGGAAAAAGTCAATATCACATACTGTTACACAGTGTTAGAAATATATTAAATCATCAGACTAATCTAATATAATTAACAAATTATGTACCTTGGTATTTCAATAGCAACATTTCAAGGTTATCCCAAAAACTAGAAGTCTTCATGTGATGTACAGACCTTATTCTAATCACTTTTTTCAGTTTTACATATTATTGCTGATTAATTTAAAATTCTTTCAATGTAGGAATTGAAGTTGATTTCCAATTTTTTTATGGAAAATCTCTCACATAATCCCCCAACACAAAGGCAAACAATCAAGTGAACTCACAAACTATGGACCCATTGCTATACTATCCCCTCTATCTAAATTCCTAGAAAGGTGTATACACTTCCAACATCTAAACTATCTTGCAACCTATTATACTATCTCTTCTATCTAAACTCATAGAAAGGTGTATACACTTCCAACTTCTAAACTATCTCACAACCTATAACCTGCTGGCAACTTCTATGAATGGATCCAAACCCCACCATAGCCCTACTACAGCACTTCTTCGATTTACCAACACTGTTAACCAATTCAGAAATGAAGGAAATATAGTCTCAGCAATCTTCCTAGATATGTCCAAGGCCTCTGACACTGTTTCCCACTGTAAGTTGCTATCGGTCCTCAAAAACCTAAATCTTAGTCCCTCTCCCCATTCCTGGTTCCAAAGTTATCTATCAGGCTGACTGCAGGCAGTGAAATGGTTGCAAGACTTCTCTCTCCCCTACTCCCAGTTACACTAGATGCCCCACAAGGTTCTATTCTTGCACCACTTCTCTTCAGTATATTTACCAATGACCTTAATACTTCCACCCAACTAGCATCATACAATAATAATAATACAATATGCTGATAATTCCACCCTTATATGCACAGCTCCAACCATCCAACAACTTTTTGATAAAACATAAAAGTCCTTCACTCAAATTGAATCATGGCTATCTGACTCACAACTCATCCTTAACCCTCCAAAAAAACTAAACTTATGATCTTCCATCCAACCAAGCCCACATATCACCTTCACATCTTACATATTACAGCTATTGATAACACAACAATCACTGCTGAGCCACAAACCAAATTGCTAGGAGTTGCAATTGATAATACGTAGAAATTTAATATAAACATATCTCAAACAATCAAAAAAGTACACAAAAACAAAAAAATGAGAACCCGTTATATAAACAAAAAATTTCTAACAGACAGTTCCCGGGTAGCCATCCCCAGAACTCACCTCTTCTCAACTTTCGTCTATGCTTCACTCATACTTACCAACCTTAAAAAGGCTGACCATGACAAACTAGAGATATGAGATAATAAAACAGCACTAAAAAACTCTTTTGGCTAGAACTACCACAACTTCTGACATATAACCAGCTAATGATGGTCCACAAACTTCTTTACCAGCCTGAGAAAACTACATCACTTCTAAACGTAATACAACTTTACTCCAACAGACGCATGCTTTGTTCTACAAATAAATCATTATTACAAGTTATGAAAACTACAAAAACTGCAAGGAACTCACTATGCTCAAACCATATCTCAAAAAACTGGAACACACTTTCTCACCATATAAGAACAACTACCAACCCTAGCTTAAAAAAATGTAGCAGATTCATGACTCTGCTCATGCAACAACTAATCCCCTCCCCTAACTCAAAACATTCCCAATTAGTGGTTACTATACCAACCTCAGATTCTGCATCCTACCCTAGTACATCACCATAGATCCACCCCCTCTTATTCTGCTTTTTATCCTAGTATATTACCATATATTCATTCCCTATTTAGCTACGTATAATCATATTTTACACCAAATAACCACCTCTACTAACAGCTTCTACTTATCTAAAGTATTCTCTTCTGTGATCCCTTTCCAGCTTTCTATCATCTACTATTATATGTTACTACAAGAGAGTTGACATAGTTTCTGCTTCCTCAACCATCATACCTAACTACATAAGTACCTATAATGAATTACTTCAATACTTTTCAACCAAATGCAAGCAATATGGCACACAAAATAATTCTGGACTTGATGCTAACTATATTTTGTATAACTGCAGGTTCATACTAAGCTAACTGCCCTTGCAAGCCATTTTAAGCCTAGCCAATTATGCCTTTTGAGACTCAAACCCTGCACCTTGCATTTGTAAGGCAAACACCTTAACCATTAAGCCACCCTCCCAACCCCTTATGAGTGTAACTGGTGACAATTTCAGCAAGTAAGAACCATATACCATTATGATTATAAGTACTGAATTAAGATTCCCTGCTATGTAACTTACTATTTCATCAAGATGTTTATTATGTCTCTTTTTATGAAATGTTTCATCTATGTTTCACTTATATCTAACTCTATGTAATTTTGTGGAGCTTTTCTGCCTGGGCCTCCTCTGAAAATTGGTTCTGCCCAGTTGGACTTTCCCGGTAAACAAATGTAAAATAAATAAATAATTAAAATAAATAGTAATAATTGTTCTAGCTATTGCAAGGGAATCCAACACATTATTTGTTGTCTGGCTTTTATAAATAAAGGAAGTGGAACATTCATTAGTATTGCTGATCTAGTTAAAGAACAATTATCAAACCATAACCCTTTAAAAATACTTATCTCTTCCCAATAAACATTTACTTTTTCACAGTTCATAAACTTATGTGCCCAATCAGCTTTTACATCTCTACTGCATCCTCAGCAAACTGAAGAAGTCAATTTACTAAACTTAGAATTTTTTATAAGGGATAATAAACAATATATATATATATATATATATATATATATATATATATATATATATATATATATATATATATATATATATTCACTTGACTGAAAACTCACTAGACTGAACCTCACTTGCTTGAGCACACTTGACTGTAAGCTCACTTCACTGAAAACTCATTTGACTGAAACTCATTTTGCTGAAAGTTATATGCCCTTTTCCCCATTGTAGTGTGATGCTGGAGTTAATATATATATATATATATATATATATATATATATATATATATATATATATATATATATATATATATTAAGGAGGCGTGTGGGGGGCACAGCCCCCAACATTAGAGAGGTTTAGGGAGTGTAGCCTCCAACCTATTTGATACATTTTAAACCATATACATGGATACTTACAACTGCAATAAATAACTCTTTAGACAATAATATATGTCCAAACTCTGCTGAGGGCTATGCCTCCCCACCCTCTTACTATATATACTAACTCCAGGAGCACACTACAATGGGGAAAAGGGCATATACCTTTCAGCAAAATGAGTTTCAGTCAAATGAGTTTTCAGTAAAGTGAGCTTTCAGTCAAGTGTGCTCAGTGAAATGAGCTCAGTCTAGTGAGTTTGCAATCAATTGAAGTAGATCCATATATCCGTATGGGGAAAAAAAATTTCCAGTATAAAAAACTTCCCAGTATAAAAGTATAAACTTGAAGATGTTTGACTAACTGACTTATGTAATACTGCTTTATTTTTATCATTGAGTCACTCTATCCACTCCTATGAAAAAACATCCAAAATTTTGCATCAAAGTTATTATTTGTAATTAACCTATATAACTTAGATTTCCTTTCTAAGTAAATTTACTTTCAGTGATAGTAACCATAGTCTCATATAATGGGGGAATAATGTTCTGTTCCTCTTCGTGCATATTACCTGCACAGTCATCTATTTTTTTCTTATATATAATATTAGCTGATGAACAAATTCATTCAACTCATAATCTTTCACTAAATGTTCAGATGACTTAGCAGCCCATTTTCAAAGCACTCAAGCCATAATACTAATCCATTCATGTATAGTAAACTCAGTGCAACATTAATCTGAGTTTCCACAAGATGAGAGGTGGATGCAAAGGGAAAGCACAAAAAATTCAATTTTAAAATTAATGTGATTATAAAAACATTTTTAAACTGTTTTTAGATTAAATTCATATGTGAAATTGTTACATAATTTTTAATTTATCATATTTGATAAATTTGGAATCTGTTCCTGAATAGTTTTCCATTGACTAGTATAATCTGAGTCTAGCCAGAGTATAATAGAGTTAAAATTTGCAGCAATGGAATAAGAGTCTATGTCAGGCAAGCTAATACCACCATACTATCACAGTCTAATATGATTCTTATAAGCAATTTTTGGCTTTTTAGGATACCATAAAAATGAAGTTAACATGTTATTCCATTTTCTGTAATAGCTTTTTGCCAGGTATTAAGGTTATTGAATGTAACACACACACACACACACACACACACACACACACACACACACACACACACACACACACACATATATAATCCTAGGTAATATAATCATTTTAATAAGACCTAACCTATCCTCAAAGGTAAAAACACTCGTAGATTTTTTAATAAGAAGTAACACTTCTTCAAATATTTTTTTAAAAATTCATGATTAATAATCTTACTCACATCTTGATAAATTTTTATTACAAAATATTTTAATTTCTGACCTTCCCAATTATATTTATATTTACCTTTTAACTTACCATCTAGTAATTGAGTTAACACTAATGTTTCAGTTTTATTATTATTAAATTTCAGCAATAATACTTCTTGACACTTTCCAATTCCCTCATATATTTCTTCAACAGAATAGTTTAAATCTCCTATAATTAGAAAACATCATCAGGAAAAAAGTTGTATTTTAGATTGACAGTCCTTATTAATCGAAAACCATCTGTTTTATCATTGCTTCTTATACTGTTAGTTATGGGTTCAAAAACTAATACAATGAATAGAGGAAACAATTTTATTTATTTATTTATTTTATTTTCAGTTTGATTACCGGGGAAGTCCACTGGGCCAAGAAGTGCCCATTTTCAGTGGAGGCCCGGGAAGAAAAGCTCCATGAATAATACAATACAATAAAGGTTACAAAATACAAATAAAGGTTACATAATGAAATACAAGAGTAAGATTCATACATTCAGGAACTGCAGAGTGTGATATACATCATGAGACAGTTTAACAACAGAAATTTTTTTTTTAGCTCTTCAGATGATTACAATATTTACATGCTTGGAGTTAATTAAAGTCTGCTGGTTCTGGTTCTTTGGAGGAATAAGAATAAGCATGAGAGTGTAGTGGAGTAGGAGTAAGGAGAGCTTAGTGGGGAGAATCCCTAGAGTTTATGTGGGGTGAAGGCAGGAGCATTTCTAATTGGAGGATAGGTGTAGGAAAAGTTGGGCCTTGAAGGATTCAGTGTTGGGTATAGTCCTAAGTGAAGGAGGGAGAGAGTTCCATTTTTTTACCTAGAGAGAAGGAGAGTAGGAGCTGGTCAGCGGGACGTTTGAGTTTGTGAATGGAGATTAGGTTTTGGTGTTCAGATCTCAGTGATCTGTTTGGGATGTATGGAGGAATGATGTTCTTTAGCGCTGGGCATTTATCAGGGGAGAAGATTAATTTGTGAGCGGTGGTTAGTTGCATATAGTCTAGGTGGTTAGGGAGTTCTAGCCAGTTCAAAGATTGTAGGCTGAGGCAGTGGTGAGTTGACGTTTTGGATTTGGTGGCAAATTTAGAGATCTTATTATAGCAAGTTTCTAGCTTAGATGTGTTGGTAGCAGACAGATTGGTTAGAAGAGGGGCTCCATATAGAAGAGAAGGTAGGAGGTAGGTGATTGCCAGGGTATGCCTTGAGGAGTTGGAAAGAAAATGATTGTTCCTATATAGCATACCTAGCTTTTGGTGGGTTTTCTTTATGTTTTGTTGTATGTGAAGATCGAATTTGAGGTGTTCATCTATGGTAATGCCAAGGAGTTTTGCAGAGGGGACCACTTCTATAGCAGTGTTAGTTTGGCTTAGGACATGAAAGAGTTTTTGTCCAAGGAGGAAACCTTGGAGGGGAGGAAAATTAGTATTTTAGATTTATTGGAGTTGAGGGAAAGGTGGTTTTGGTGCATCCAGTTCTCTGTAGTGGAAAAGGCTATTCGAGTTTTGGTCAGTAGATCAGGAATGTTGGGGGCAGCACAGACTAAGGTAGAGTCATCAGCGTATTGGATGACCATGGTGTCAGGGATGATGGTGTAAAGGTTATTTATGAAGATGTTGAAAAGCATGGGTCCAAGGATGGACCCCTGAGGAATGCCAGTAGGTGTAGGCAAGAAGGAAGAAGAGGAGTTCTTCCATTTGACAGCTTGAGATCTGTCAGATAGGTAACTGGAGAACCAGGATAGAGTATTAGGGGAGAGATTAACATTAGCGAGATGAAGGAGAAAGTGTGTATGGGAGATGGTGTCAAAGGCTTTAGAAAGATCTAGCAGTACTGTGGATACAATGAGTCCAGAGTCTTGGGCTTGATTGACAGACAAAAACATTCTTGTTTTATACTTTTGTTTAAGGTGAATCCTTGAGAGATGTAAGATCCAATTTTAATATATGCTTTGAAGTCTCTGTACAATTGTCTTAAATATTCCAATAAATTGCTCTGGAGGTGCAAATGTTTCTAAAGTTTTAAATAAATAGTTCCAAGCCACATAATCAAAAGCTCTCTTGATATCTCAATGAATTAGAACCATATGTTTTGGTGAATCCATCTGCTAAATCTAAGATTATTACTACCCTTTCTATATTACAAAAAGTTAATCTATTGACTATAAATCCTGTTTGATATTTATTAATTAATCTGCTGTATCTCTTAAACTTATAGAGAACATGGAAGTAAATATTTTATACTCTACATGCAATAATGAAATAGGTATATCTGACAAGTCTACCTTTTTATCCTGTCCTTGTTTAAGTATAAGTGAAATTACAGAAATGTTCTATGAGGGAGGACTTATTTTATCATTCTGTATTATCATGACAACTTCATTCAGTAATTCTGAAATATTTAACTGAAAAAAATTATATAACTCTATGCTTAAACCACTTAAACATGGAGCTTAGCCATTTTTTGCCTTTTTATAAAACATTTTTAACTTCTATTAGGGTAAGAGGTTTATTCAATAGAGAAATTCGCTGATCATTAAGTTTATTAGTAACATTCTTCTTTAAAAACTTGTCAGGTTTACAATCAACAGGATTATTATTTTTATCTTTAGTAAGATCATCATGGAAATTTTTGTAAAATGTCAAGCATGTCCTGTATATCTGAAGTAAACTTATTAGTGTGAGGATTTAGGGTGTTATTGAGTTGTGCCTTTTTGCTTACCATCTTACTCTTATTAGCTAATCTGTGAACATTTTTAGAGTAATTGCATAACTTTGTATTTTTAATTTTTCTAGAGTTATCTCCACTTTATGTTTTTAAAAAAATTGACATTTTGTCATTTTAATGATTTTAGTGTTATCTAATTCCATTGTTTGTTGTTTAACCTTTGCTTTATTTGTACCATCTTGCATTTCTAATAACTCTTTATCTTACTCTTTTATTTTATTAGTAGACCATCTTCCCATTCTATCCTTAATAGTAAGGATCCCATTGTATGACTTTACTAACCTGTCTGTCCACCATCATTCAAAGATAGAGAATTTCCTATTTGTTCCTTAAGGTAAATCATAAATTATTTTAATTTCATTAGATGTGCTGGAATTCTGTGAATAATTTGAAATGTCCTTAAATCCATCGATATATTAATATTCAGGTCATTATAATCCGATAAAGGACAATGGATAGTTTAAAATAAATAACTTTATTAAGCATCAATCCTGTCAATTCTATTTTGCATACCATGTGCATAAGAATAATGGATGAAAAATAATGACATATCTTCTGCTTTTATTCCTAAATCAACTAAATTATTATCACTAATCCATTTGTTTAATGCTTTAGCTGATACTAGAATTTTAACTTTCTTTTGTTCAGTTGTATCTTCCATGCTATACATGCAATTAAAATCTCCAGCTAAAATTAGACTACTCATCCAATGATTTTGTAATAAATATAGGTGATCTTTAGCTACTCTTGCATCAATTCCTGGGATCCAGTAAAACTTAGATAGTGTATATTGTTTGCTATTAGACTTAATTATTAGAATTGTCTACATTTCTCTGTGATCATTAATAGAGTCTATCACTCTGGGCATAACAGTAGATTTTCTCCAAAGTATAGCAGTTAAAAGAAGCAAAGGATAATACTTCATAACTTAAATTATTCAGATATTGAATATCTTTATCTATCCAGTGAGTCTCTTGCAAAAACTATGATGTCGCCTATATTTAATTTTAAATACTTCATTAATGATTTCCTTTTCTTGCCATTATTTAATCCATTTATATTTATAGACAATAGATTAAAACTATCCATGCTGTGCATTTGAGAATAGTTTTTACCAAGATGTATGAAACATGTATTCACCATATTAATGCTGTTATATAGAAAGATCTAATATATATATATATATATATATATATATATATATATATATATATATACCTCCAAATTATCTTAACTTTCCTTATTTTTTTAATTCTTCTTTTCTACAAGCTAAGTACTAAAACTTCTAAGTAATAACAACAGAAACAAATCTGCAACTGTACCTATATATATATATATATATATATATATATATATATATATATATATATATATATATATATATTCCTAATAAAACACAACCTTCCATGGGTACCAAAGCTCCTAGTTTGCCTATCAGATAGACAAACTACTACACTATCTTTCTGACAAACAAAACCCCAAAATTTAATCAAGAACTAGCCAAAACCAACAGTGGCTTACAAATAATTAATATAATATTGTATACAAGGCAAAATGTTAAAAAGACTACTAACTTAATTTTATATTTTGTCATTTAACACTACTTTTTCTCATTAAAACCTAAATGTTTAATAATCCACCTTAATTAATCTCAGAGAGCAAACAATCTGAAAAATAATGTGATACATATCTAGATATGTAATACTAATATAATATTAATATAATTATATATCAAATATTTCTAAAGTATATGATCATTTAATACTATCATGAGTAAACCTTTAAATATACAAGTATAACAGTGTGGTAAATGAAATGATAGTTATCTGTAAACATTAAAGGGGACAAGCAATCTAAGCTTACCAAACTATTATGCAATAGGAAATTTAATGTATATATATATATATATATATATATATATATATATACACATTTATCATGTTAAAATATATGTGTGTGTGTGTGTGTGTGTGTGTGTGTGTGTGTGTGTGTGTGTGTGTGTGTGTGTGTGTGTGTGTGTGTGTGTGTGAAATAACTCTAACAAAAGTTCTTAATTATTTTTACAAGTACATTTACACCTCTTACTGCAAGTTTCCTAACATGTATTAACGTTCCTGTATATATTTTGTAATTATTCCTTTAAAATTCTGTATTACCTGTTTGTTTATCACTAATCTAGACTGTTTGTAATATTTGTCCTTGTCTAATCCAGTTGTATATTTTCAATCTATTACATATAGTAATGTTAATAGTATTTGGTCTGCTCTATTCTATAACACATGTAAGCTTATAATCTACGTCATATTGTAACCTTGATTGTTTATGGAGCTTTTCTCCCCAGGACTCCATTGAAAATGGGTTCACTTTGGCCCAATGGACTATCCTGGTAAACCAACTGCAAATAAATAAATAAATAAATAAGTGTCTGTACCTTAAATTTTTAATCATCTTTAATGGGATAAATATCAAAGTATCTAAAATTCCATTATCTCATTAAATTTATTCATAAAAAGATCATATGCATTACTAAGTCTGAAGGGATTATCTTCTTACTCAACAAAGTCAAAGAACATTTGTAGTCTATAATGCCTTTAAAAGTTTCATAATGCTCTTTTAATCTTGGAAAAACTACTCTACTTTCTATCAGAAATGAAGGAACTGACTCAGCAATAACACACTCAAATGAGTTGTTTCAGGTAACTCAAATGAATCCAGTGGTGTTAAATATGTAGAAACCTACAGGGTTCATATAATCATATTTTAGAGTTCAGTTTTCAGGATCTTTTCTTTGAAAATATGTGATTTTATACTTTTATTTTTCTGCCATGAGCAAATATATGTAATGTATATATTCCTTATATGCAGTTTCCTATTCAAATACATTATTTCTTGTATTATTTGTACATTGATATTCTATCTTATTTTGTATAACCTGCATTTCTAAAAAAAAATCATCAAAGAGACATTTAAATATCAGTCCTCATGTACCTTTAATTAAATTATGAGGTAGCATTATTAGAGATCACAGCATGTGCATATATTTCTTAACTTGCTAATATTACTCATATTAATATTACACAAAATATTTTTCTTCACTTGAACATTTGCATGTTATTCATAAATTTACTTTTTATTAATTCTAATTATATATGTGATCTTGACTATAGATAAATGAATTATTGCCTGTCTAACTTAAATGTATTTAGCAATTATGTACTGTTGTTCTGGTCTGAGTTTCAACTCCTGAAATTAGTATTTAGTTACATCACGTGAAAATGACAATTCATTACATACAGCAGCTACTAATCGCTTCTGTAGGTTCTGCTAGTTCTTAATTCCTCTAAACTATCTTAATCAGTGACAACTATGTAATTTTACTCCTTCCAATTAATATTTATATATATATATATATATATATATATATATATATATATATATATATATTTGGAGTAATAATAATAGAGCATAAGCTATTAACATTCAATAAATGCAAGCAGATATGTCAGAGATAGTACAATGTATAATAGAACTATAGCTTTTGTGTTTCCAATCTTTCACTTCTAAATAAATATTTAAAAAATATATTTTGAGCAGAATTCTCACATATACATTTGATAAGAAGTCCAGTTCTCTTCTCCCCATCTTCAAGGCTGTCATTCACTCACTTCCTGTTTTCACAAACTTCAGTGTTGAACTTTGAACTCTTCAAAGACCTACATGTTCATGAAAACAGCCCGAGAAACAGGCAGGAAGCAAAGCAAGTAAGAATCAAATAGTTTTACACTACTAAATCATTATTTTGATCATTTTAAGAGCTAATTGCTTCATTAGCAACATGTGAAAAGAGTATGTAGTAAAAGAACAAACAAAATGCAGTCACTAACACTTTAACACTCCTAATTAACACATTACTTAGATCTGATATTCATTTAACTCTATAATGCACATACTCCCCAGAATTTAATAAAATCAGTGTAGGCACAGTGTAGAGCCTACACGGAATGTTACCATATCAGTGTACATGGTTTCCCCCTCAGTAACACGACATGCATATTAATCATGGTGCATTGCCAAGGGGGAGCATTGGAACATGGTTATTGAATCAGTTTTGGGAGGGTAGAGACAACTGTGTCTGCAAATGAGTAAGTTACTCCCCGCACTGTCGAACTGCATTATTACAATGTTATTTTATTTTTGTTATTTAAAGAGCATGTTTGCATGGCACGGTATGGAGTACAGCAATGCTAAGTTGTTCCAAGACATCTGCCAGACATCTAAAAATAGTAACTGGATGCATTTATTTATTTAAATGTTATGTTTAAGTGTAGCTGAGGGGGGGGGTGTGAGGAGTGAAGCAGTGCACTGCTCAGCAGTGCTTATAGGTAGCTCAGAAGTATATGCAAAGGTATAGCAGAATTACACATATTCCCCGTAGCTAAATGAGTAGAGATGCAGCCTCAAGAGCAGTAGGTGCATGGTTTGAGAACATAGAAGGGAAAATAAGCATGTATTTTTGAAATACAAATTATGCCAATTATTTTTAAAGTCTAGCCCGCTGCACTCTGCTAAGCCCTGCTAAGACCTGCTAAGATCTGCTAAGCACCACATAAACACAATAATGGCTGAAAATGTTTATGCACTGCTTGGCTCTGCTTGTCTGGTTTGCACATTGCTAAGCACTGCTAAGCATATGGGTCTTCCAGTTTTCACACTCCTCAGCTCAGCTATGCTAGTTTTTGTGCTGCTAAGCAATGTGCTGCATTTTTAAATGTTGCCCAGTGACATGTCAGGGTGGGAAAACAGGCTATATTAAGCCCAATAGGTGGGAATACAGCATAATCCATTGGATTTCTGTCTCTGTAGGGTAGTATGGCAGGCTTTGGTGAGGGTGCATTCTTCTGGGCTTAGTGTTAGGGCATTCTGGAGTCCAGGGTCATGGTTGCACTCCTAATAAAAAAATGATGACTGACTGCTACAGAGAGGTTTCCAGGGCTCATAGTGTAAGGTGGAGGCCTTGGACTGGCTGGCAAGGGAACTCACCAGTGTTACTGGTATTCCCCATACAGGTGAGCAGTGTCATCACCACCATGATGACCTGAAATGAAGACAGGGGAATCTTCTGGATACCTGGGTCCAGGAAGCTCAGGCAGGGAATGCCCAAAAGTCTGTAAGTACTTTTACCTCTGTTGCACCAATATCTAATCTGAATGACTGCTAAACTGGTATGTGTAATGGTGTGCTTCTCTCCCAACAGCTGCAGAGGAGAGGGCTCGCAACATGAAGGCGCATGCCGGACGCTTGTTCAGGTTGTGCTGTGAGTGTGGTGAGTATGCATATATTATGCTAACTGTACTGAAATAAACAAGAAGGAGTAGGTTCATAGGTTCATAGGTTCATACTAGGCTATCTGCCCTAGGGCATTTATAAGCCTAGCCAGAGTGTGTTTGGCTTTCGCCACCCATTTTAAAATAATTTTGCTATGCCCTTTTTCAAGGTTAGTATACTGTGCCTCTGTCTAACAGTGACACAGAAGTGATACCCGGGGTAAACCTATGATCTCCCATCCACTCATCCAGATTCCTCTTGAAGAGAGTCAATGAGGGACTCTGCCTAACCTGGACTGGGATTTTATTCCAGAGTGAAGGGAGCCTCTGGGTTATGAATCTGTCCCTCCAGCATGTCCTATTTATTTCAGTGCTGAGGTTCAAGTCTCTCGAGCGTGGCTCAATGGGATTTGGATTTTCTGAGGTGCAGCATGTCCATTAATTCCGGGTTGGACATGGCTTTATACGTCAGGCACAGATTGCCTCTGAGCAGGCGGTATGCCACTGAGTAGAGCTGGAGTTTCTTTAACCGGGCAGCATATGGCATCTGTTTGAGCCCTTTGATCCTCTTGGTGAGGTCCTTTTGGGGTCTTTCCAGTTGCTGCAGGTGTCTGGTAAGGTACATCCCAAAAGGGGCATTGTACTCAATTATGGGCCTGATGAGGGATGAGTAAAGAGGCATGATGACCTCCCCTGATCTAGATGTGAATACCTTCATGATTAGGTGGGCTATATAAAATGTTTTTCTAACCACTTTGGCCACGTGGTTGTCAAATGAGAGATTGCTATCAACTTGGGTCCCCAAGTCCCTAATTACTTATTCTGTACTTAATGGATTACCACCTATGTGGTAATTTGTGGGCACTTTGTTTTTGCCAAAGGGGATGACTATACACTTTTTGGCGTTTAGCTTGAGGCCATGGCTCTGGCACCAGTTGCCTGTTTCTATGAGGCCCTTTTAGTGGATGCTTGTGTCAGCGGGAGTGTCGATTATGGTGCCCAGTTTGCAGTCATCTGCAAACTTGGTCAGCCACAGTCCTTCCATGTTGGCCTGTACCTCCAAGAAATATATACCGAACAAGAGAAGTCCCAGGACTGAGCCTTGTGGGATGCCACTTGTAACTGGTTTGGAGTCTGACATGGCTCCAGCAATTCTAACCATGTGGGTTCTGTCCTTGAGCCAATTTGCAACCCATCTAGTGACACAGGGGTTTATATTTAAGCTGGTGAGCTTATCTATAATGCCCAAGTAGGGTATTGTATCGAAGGCTTTTGCAAGGTCCAGGTAGGCTGTGTTGACCACCTTCCCCTCGTCAATGGCCTCAGTGACTGTTTCAAAGAAATCAACCAGGTTTAAGAGGCAGGATCTGCCCTTAACAAAGCCAAACTGGGTAGGATCCAGTGTCTGTAGGTCCCCAATATCTTTATTTATGAGGTCCATGATGATCCTTTCCATAGCTTTGCAGACCAAGCTAGTCAGGCTTATGGGGCGATAGTTTCCAGGATCCGTTGAGGCACCACCTTTGTGGAGAGGGACCACTGTTGCTGTATGCCACTCTTTGGGTACATATCCTGTAGTAAGGCTGAGATTGAACAGTAGTTTTATGTTTGGGTTTAGCTTTTCTTGGAGTTCATGTAGGACACAGCCCGGGACACCGTCTGGTCCCATTGATGCTGTGTTTTTGCTTTGGAGAGGGCAGCTCTTACCTGAGCATCTGAGATGTCAGGGGGGCAGCACTCTGCTGGGATAGATATTTGCCCTTTTGGTGGGGAGAAGTTTGCGCTGAACCTGTCAGCTAGGATGTTGGCAATGTCTGTGGGTTCGGTGTATTTTTTGTCATTTTGGACTAATTCTGAGCATATCTGGGAATTTCCACCCAGGTTCCTAACATAACTAAAGAAAGCCTTGTGATTATCCTTAGCGTCCTGTGCAATTTTTCTCTCTAAGCTGGCCTTAGACGATTTTATGAGGGCCTGTCGTTTTTTGCTAATACTGATCAGAGATGCCTTCTCTTTTTGGGATTTTGCTCTATCATGTAGTAGCTTCCTCCTTCTATTGTATAGTTTGTTTATGGCTGGGGTCCACCAGACAGAACGTCTGCCTTTGGAGGATTGGGACTTGGTTTTATTTGGGATTGCATGATCCATGCATTTCTGAAGGTGTTCATAGAATGCGTTTATAAAGGATTCTATGGTCTGGGCCATATTTTCCACAGGCCCGGTGGCTTTGAAGTATTCCACCTCAGTTTTGAGGAGTGTGAAATTTGTATTAGAGAAGTTTTTCACTGTGGTTTTCAGGGCAGGGGGTGGAGTCTGGATGTGAATATCCAGTGAGATTAGTTTATGGTCTGATCTTACCAATGAGGGATACACTTCTGCTCTACAGCATAGAGTCCCCATGTTGGTGATGATCAGGTCCAGTATGTTTTCCCCTCTTGTGGGAGTCGTAACAAGTTGTTCCATAGCATTTGAGTTTATAAATTCTAGGAACCTTTGGGCTAGGGTGTTGGAGCTAGAGTAATGCTCCCAGTCTATGTTTGGGTAGTTGAAGTCACCCAATATAATGGTGTTTGGAGAGACCTTCATATTTTCCAGTGTTCTCAGGAAGGCCGAGTGGGGTTCCTGGGTTTCATTAAATTTAAACTTATTTTACATCGTCAGCCTGGTTTGTGCTTCCTACAGCTCATTAGTTTGGTTTACCAGTTTGTTGTCTTGTTTGTTTAGTGCTTTTTGGTTCACTGGGTTCCTGGGTTTGGGAGGGTGGTCTGTAGCAGGCTATAAACTGGAAGGCAGTTTTACCCACTGTTAGTTGCACATGGATAGTCTCTGATGCTTTGTGCTGTGCCACCAACCTGGAGGTGTGGGTATCTTTGATGAATATTGATACTCCCCCTCCTTTTGTGGTTCATTCCAAGTTTTGGGGCCGAAAAGCATGGTATGAGGTATAACCTGGTAGTGCTGGGGTGCTCTCTGGAGCCTTGAACCAGGTTTCTGTTACTGCACAGATATCAATGTTCTCCATGCTAAGGAGAGTTTTGAGTGCATGCATCTTGAGGTTTAGACTTCTGGCATTGAGTAGCATTACTCTTAGTTTCTTATCCCTTGTGATACCTATGGAGGTGGGTTTGTCTTTTGAGCCTTGCCTAAAAAAAGGCACTATGGGGTAGCAAGAGCCTTTGCCAATATCCGAAAGCCCAGGGGTGACAGGTGCAAGCTGTCCCTAGCGAAGCATCGTGGCTTGTCGAGCATGTCATCCCAGGCTGACAGGCATTGGATCCCCTTTGAATGACACCAATACTTAAGCCAATTGTTGAAATTGATCATCTTGTCTTCATATTGTGGCATCATTCTTGGTGAGGGTAAGATGCTACTCAAGGTCAGGGTCATACCGGCCTGGGCTACATGCTCAGAGAGCTCCTCTATGTCTCTTTTCATGTAGTCCAGGGAGGTACGTCTCAGGTCATTCACACCAGCATGGACAATGACTGAGTCATATTTGTACTTGCCTTGGAGTGACCTGAGTGCTTGTGTTATGTGGCAGATCCTAGCACCCGACAGGCAGCTCACCGTGACCTTCTCCTTGTTCAGCCTGGTGAGCGGGACGTCAGTGTGCCTGATGATAGAGTCACCTATTACAAGTGTATCAGGTGTGTTGTTTAGCCTTAAGGGCTGTGACTGTTCTGCACACTGGCTTTGTGAGCTATGTGTTGTACGTGTTTTGTTTTGGGGTAGCGGTAGCTTGGGTGTCTGCTTTGGAGGTCTCTGCTGCTTAGGCAGATTTTTATTTAGAGCCTCTGAGTATGTTTTTGTGTGTTTATGTGTTTGGTTTGCTGTCATGGTAGGTCTATGTGAGACTGGAATTGTAGTGAGTGTGGTTTCCTTCTCCTCCTGACTGGTTATGCCAGTACTGAGTTGAGAGAGCTTAGCCTCCAGTATGGCTATATGGTTGCATCTCTCACATATGTTGGAATTTGTTGGGAGGAGGAGAGGGTTGTCTGTGTACATGAGGCAGTTGTAACATTGCCTCAAGATTCCCAGATTCACCAGCTGGACCGGAGAGGAGATTAACAACTGACCTTTGGACATGCTAGAATAGTATTGGGAATTCCTTTATAATTGAAAAAAGGTGCTAATGGGGAACAAGGTACTCAAGGGGAGTTTGTGAGGGTGTAGAGCTTTTAATTTTTTAGTGCTGACTTATATAATTGCTTTAGTGGGCAAGTGCCAGGTAACTTAAATGCAATGTGTTACAGGTAACTTAAATGCAAAAACGACAAACAGTAACTTTCTTTCAAGTGAAACAAGGAAATAAGTACAGTAAGCAATGCAGATATCACTAAGGAACCACAGAAGCGCTGAAAAGCTGCGTTTTAGGTGGAATTAGCGTTTCAGGGAAATAACAAGCAAACAAACAACAAGCATACAAACAACGCTAGATTCAGCAGGCCTGGATCTAGTCTATGCTACAGCAAACAAGGTGTACCGATTTCAGTAAGAAACAGTTCAAATATGCAGGCACTATAAGCCTTTAACCAGAAATTCCCAGCTCAGAAGGGCAGAGTCCAGCCTCTCCTCCCACAAGAGTGCAGACCACGAACCTTCTTAATGTAAAATAACTAGCCTGAAGCCCAAGTGCTTAAACCAGAACTAATATACTTTTAGAATAACAGACACTGAGCCCTCAATCAGCAGTTCCCAACTTAGAAGGATGTAAGCTACCTGTCCTGCCACCACAGTGCAGGCCACAAACCTTCCTAATGTAAAACAACTGGTCTGAATCCCAAGTGCTTAATCCAAAAGACTTAGAATGATAGCTACACTTTAATCAAGTTACTACCAAGCAGTAATAAATACAATTGAATTCTTTAAAGAATGCCTGGATTAGTGCTCAAGTTATACAAACAAAGCTAGATTCAGCAGGCCTGGATCTAGTCTATGCTACAGCAAACAAGGTGTACCAATTTCAGTCAGAAGCAGTTCAAATATGCAGGCACTATAAGCCTTTAACCAGAAATTCCCAGCTCAGAAGGGCAGAGTCCAGCCTCTCCTGCCACAAGAGTGCAGACCACAAACCCTTTAATGTAAAATAACTGGCCTGAAGCCCAAGTGCTTAAACCAGAATTAATACACTTTTAGAATAACAGACAATGAGCCCTCAATCAGCAGTTCCCAACTTAGAAGGATGCAAGCTACCTGTTCTGCCACCACAGTGCAGACCACAAACCTTCTTAATGTAAAACAACTGGTCTGAAGCCCAAGTGCTTAAACTAAAAGGCTTAGAATGAGATACACCAAGCAGTAATAGCAGTAAAGCATTAAAGCAATAAAGTATATACAGAAAAGTTTGTATTGCAATAAATATGGACTTAAAGCTGTAGTGCAATGTATGAATAATTCCAACTGTAGTGCAATAAAACCATGAACACAATACCATTATTTGCATTAAATTATATACAATAACGTCTGTAGTGCAATAAATGTGGAGTTAGAGCTGTATTGTAAAACCTGAATTATGAAAACTGTTGTGAAATAAAATACTTGAAACAATGCCAATAATGGCATTGACGTATATACAATAAAGTCTGTAGTGCAATATGTGTGGAATTAGAGCTGTTTTGCAAGAAACAAATACTGCCAACTGTTCTGAAATAACACATGAATCAATACCAATAACACAAAGGTAAATTGTTTACATCAGGATTGTCTTCTTTAACCATTGCAGTAAACTGTAAGTTAAGGTGCTGCAGTCAAGTATATCACTGTAATAGCTGTAGAATGCAAATATAATGTCTGCAAAATGTATTGTTTAACATATGTAGTACCATTCAAGGCTATTTCTAGGCCAATATTGTTCACATAATGTTCTGTCATCCACAAACAGCAGGTAAGCAAGGTATATGGGTGAGGTAGCCAACCCATGATCTGATATTTGTTTGTTGACTTCACAGCTATTTCAACCCACTACCAATATATTGTGTACACCTGCATTATAGATAGTAATGTATAGATTACCTACTATCTCTGTCATGTTTGTATTTCATGCATTTGTGTTCTACTATCACTGTAGTCTAGTATACAACTGTAGTACTACTAACAGGCCATATTTGGCTCCAGGTGAGCTCTAGACAATATCAGTCAGTCAGTAATCAGAAGTGACTCAGTAGCACAGTTCATTAAATGCTCTGTATGTAGTACATTTTGCCACACAGACCAGGGTTTATATCTAGTGGAGTGTAGCACTAAACATTACAGTATCAGTCACGTAATGTTTACAGATTCTTTCTCCACAGGAACTACAGGTAAATGGTTGAGGTAGCCCATATTATGAGTAAATAATTGTGTGTTTAGAAGTCACAGACTGTTAAAATCATTAGCAAGAATGTGAAAATACATCATAAAATAAAGGAACTATATACAATAATAATAATAGAAGAAAAGGAATATAATGTGTAATCTTGGTATGGCTGTATGCCTGGAGTGTCTGTTGAAAGTTGCTGCAGTTGATTCATACATTCGATGCAGATATCCTCTGCAGTCACTGCTATTGGTTTCTATCCCCATGCCTGCCAAGCAAGGCAGGATAGTTGTTTAGTTTCCATACTGTACATATACATGTCTCTCAAGTGTCATACTGTCACATAATGTAATTAATAGTGAGTAATCCGTATGTCACAGGATTAACATCAAAATAAGTACCTACATTTCATAGCATCACTACAACAGCCCACAGTACACCTTGATAGTTATCTGATATGCAAATGTTCTGTGTAGCTGTGTACCCACAGTTGTTATTGCTTGGCTCATGCTGTCACATGCAAATAGTTTGAGAGGTATGTACATGCTACAGCAGCTATAGGGGACTTGTACGCAAAAAGAAAGGACAGACCCGTAGAGTAGATAGTAGTGCTGTTGTCAAGGAAATAGCCTATAATGGTACTAATGAACTGTTTTTCTCTCTCTCCCTCCCCTTATCTTTATTTATTTATTATTGGTTATGGTTTACTATTAACCTATGTTGCTACATTAACTGTATTTTGGGGCATATGTTTTATTATTGTTATGTATTATAATGGTTGCATTTTAGCATATTTTGTTGTATTATTTATTTTGTTGGCCTTATGCTATAACTGTTGCTGACATGCTGTTTACATACTCACTGTTCTGTTATTTATTGTTGTGTTGCACATAATATGCATTGATATTTAATTGGGTTATTTTCACTGTTCTGGCATGCTGTTGTTACTAACAATGTTTTGTTCATGACTAATCTATACTTATTGCTATATCTCCATCCCCACAGCATGTCAGGGTAGGCCGGTTCCCAGTGATCTGCCTACCTTGTCTCAACTGGCCATGGCACTGGGTCCTGGCACATCTGGGACCCAGGATGGTGGTGCCCCTTCCACAACCACTACACCACCTGCGGCATTGGGTGGAACTGCCTCAGGGGGCAGGGTCCAGCCTCCTCCTGTGTGTGATGTTGGAGGAGCTACAGTCACCCAAGAACAACTGCTGGTCATTTTTATTTATTTATTTTATTTTATTTTACATTTGTTGACCGGGCTAGTCCGGCTGGACACATGTCCATTTTCAGCAGAGGCCCAAGGAGAAAAGCTCCACTATATACTAGTAACTTACAATAAACAAAAAAATATGAAAAACATATAAGCAAAAAAGGAACATTTTCATGTAGTATAGTAACAATGCAGAGGCAGTTTAACAAGAACTAAACAGTAGTGAGGAATCATAATCCCATAACAATTGCAATAGTAGGACTGCTAAAAAATGAGGAAGAGAGAAAAATAGTAACAGATAAAGAGTCTATAAGTATTTACACTAATAACAAATTAGGATAAAACATGTAGTGCCGGGGCACTAGTTTTAGGATAGAGATTTGCACAGAAGTGATCAGCCTATAGGCTAAATAAAAGGAGAGATGAACAGGTTGCAGTGATATATCAAGTATAGGAGAATAGATAGTATAGGAAAATTAATAAGCAGGTGGGTTGCTAGGTACACTACACTAGAGTGATAGAAGTAGTGATAGTGACATGGACTGTAGAGAGGGATTGTTTGCTGAGCTCAGTCAGGATTAGAGCAGGGACATAGCCAGTGGGATTGAAAATAGTTTCTTAGTTTTTTTTTGAAAAGGTGAGATGAGCCTAAAGAGGTCAGTTCTATGGGAAGTTTATTCCAGTATGAGCCAACAGCATTAGCAAATAAGGAGTCACCTGCTTTATTATGAGATTTGAGAGTAGTTACTAGAAGTTTGCTGGCTGAGCGAAGGAAAGTAAGATTTTTGTATGGGGCAATGAGGTTATTAAGTATGGGTGTATTAGAGGGGTAATGGAGAATTTTATAAATGATGACTAATTGATGTAGGAGAATTAGATTTTGAAGTTCAAGCCAGTTAAGGTTTTTGAGATTAAGACAATGGTGAGTACGGAATGGGGAACCTGTAGCAAACCTGGCAATACTATGGTAGGCTGTGGCAAGTTTCTGAAGGTTAGCTTTTGAAATGTTGATAAATGAGGGAGAGGCATACAATAGTGTATAGATGAGATGAGTTTGGGCAAGAGACACTCTGGTGGTTGCAGTAAGAAAGGGCTTAAGTCTATAGAGGGCACCTATCTTTTTATTAACAGCCTTGATGGTTAGATCAATGTGACAGTCAAAGTTTAGTTGATTGTCTATCGTAACGCCTAGTAGTTTAGTGGAACAATCAGGTTTAATAATAGTGCCATTGCCAGACACAATGGAAAAGGAGATGGGGCAGATTTAAGAGTTGGGATGAAAAGTAATAATTTGTTTTTTTTGGGATTAAGGAGGAGACAGATTTGTTGGAACCATTTTTCTGCTGCTGAAAAGACATTTTGGGTGGAAGAGTGAAGTTCTTCTGGAGATAAAGCAGAACAGATGAGAGTAGAATCATCAGCATACTGAATACAAGTGGATGTCGGGAGTGAGGTAGACATGTTATTTATAAATATGGAGAAGAGGAGGGGACCTAAGATGGATCCTTGAGGGACACCGATAGTGACTGGGAGCTGAGAGGATAAATGGCTGTCCCAGAGGACTGCTTGTTTTCTATCTTTCAAATAAGAGTCAAACCACTGTAATGCCAAAGAGTCCAGAGAGAGAGATTTCAAAGTTTCTAGGAGAAGTTGATGGTTGACCATATCAAAGGCTTTTGAGAGGTCCAGGAATAAGACAGAGGAGAAAAGGTTATTATTGCGATTTTTGTTGATGATGTCTGTGAAGGAGAGAAGGGCAGTGGAAGTACTATGGTAGGGCCTAAAACCATGTTGGGAGTCTACGAGTAGGCTATTTTGCAAAAGATGATGTAAGAGTTGATGGTGTATACAACATTCCATAATTTTAGATAGTGGAGATAGTAGGGCTATAGGCCGGAAATTAGAAAGTTCATTAGTGTTACCTCCTTTATGCAGTGGAATGATATGGGAGACTTTCCAGCAGGATGGAATAGTAGATTCGGTTATTGTTCTGTTAATTAAGATGGAGACTGGGTAAGCTAGTTCTGCTGCTGCTAGTTGCAGATATTCAGCTGGTAGTTTGTCAGCTGAAGGGGTGCATGGTTTAAGTTTAGAGAGTAACTTACGTATGTGGGTTGTGGAGACTGTACTAAATTTGAGAGTGGTGGTGTTATTTTGAGGAGAGGTCTTTTGAAGGGAAGGGAGGGGAGTCATGGTGTTTGCAAGAGAGGTGACAGTTTCAGATGGTGAGCAGGATAATTTATTGAGCCTATGAACATCACCTGCACCAGATTGAGGGAACACTGGCCAACTTGGTGAGGCAGGCTGGCCCTGGCACCCAGCCTCCAGCACAGAAACCTTTGGGGCTGTGAAGAAGTAGTGTATACTGTCCATGGGTGGGGAAGTCAGTCATGCTGCTGCCATCTGGAGGCAAATGTGACTCCAATTCCACAACACCCTCCCCATCAAAGGTGTTTACCCCCTCATGTGTCACACACACTGCCCCTGTCTGCTGTCTTGTCTGTCTCGGCTGTCTACTATTGCATCCTGTCCTACCCAACTTACCTCCCCACATCTACCTATGTCCCTTCTGCAACATTACACTCTCTCCTTAAAAACAAATGGGCACCTGTCCCACAAAACAATATCGCCCCATACATAGCTCCCCATTTTGCATGTGTCCACTGGACACAACCAACTTGGTCCAATTGGCTTGACAACATATTTATGTTGTCCTCATCTCTTTCTCTGTGGTTTTATAGTCCAGATTCATCTACAAAACATGTCAAAATGCACAGCTGTTACTGTATAAGAAATGGATAACTATAGTTCTTTCCTACACCAGCCCTGCACATTGATACCTGCCTTTCACATTTCACCCATTTCACCACTTTCCTATCACCCCTTTTTCTTTTCTTTATATATTTTTTTAGAGTGGGTTTGCATGGATTTGCATGGAGTGGTGAGCTGTGCTGCTTCATAGAGCTCAGCTTAAATGAGCTTTAATGAGCTTTAAAGAGCTTTAATGACTATACATGTCTATTACATTGTTACTCACATGTAGAAAATAAACATGTCTACAAAGTGTCAAACTTAGGGTCCTCTCAACTATAGCACACTCCATTAACCCACCACACTGCACAAGCCTTAAGGTAAACAGGTGTTTCCAGCATAATATACTGATTGCTAATTACAGTCATTATGCATGTCAGTGAAATAAAACACTAATGTGAAAACAAGGAGTGTATCATGGACTCTGGTGAAATACTAAATAATAAGAAAGACATATAATAATGGATGTAAGTGAGGCCTGTATGGTGGAGGTATATGTGCCTCCTTTATCAGCAACTTGTGAAAAGACACCTGCTAAGGCAGCAATGGGAAAGTGCATGTGCAACTGGGACCCTGGTGCAGAAGTACAGCCATATAAAGCCACGGACATACTCATGGATGTAGAAATGTTTCTCACAGCCTGTATATGTTCACATATATCTTGAAAATACACATGTTTTTGCAGTGTCTCACTAGCACAGTTTGTTAAATGCCTTGCATACAGCACATTTTGCCACACACAGTCCTGAGATCAAATCCAGTACTGTTTTGCACTTCAATTACATTGTTGTGAAGACAGCAACATAACTCAGTCATGCAAATTAAATCCCCACAGGTTACTGCTACTTAATTATCTGCTATCCATTTTTGCAAGTCAAAGGCCTGTAGGTAGGGACACACTGCACATATCTGTATAACCTAATTATATGTCACCTACTTTTCTGTTATTGGCACTGTTGCATAACAGATATACCTTAAGCACATGCCTCAATTGAACTGTAAGTGGTACCCTTATCCTGGCTCTGCTATAAGGACAAGGCTGCCACAGCTGCCACAGTTACATGTAGAGCTTGCTGTCCTCCAAAGTGTTCACACTCCCCTCTATGTGTTCTAGGCTGCAGCAGCAGCTGCAGCCTGTAGCATACACAGCGGTATGTGAGGGTAGCTGCTACAGAACTACCATACCTGCCAACCACCTAGAACAACGGATCCAGACACAACCATACATAATGGGGGGGAGCCCATAGATAGGGACATGTTTAACAGTTTGCTCCTACAAAGATAGTAAGTTGATAGAATAGCAGCTACTGTATTTTCATACATATTCTGATGGTTATGAAGTGTGACATTCACATGTCTCTCTTCCCTTACTGACCTCAACTCACAATGTTTGCCAGTGAACTGCCAGATGACCACAATGTCATGGGACACTGACCAAACATATGAGGCAACACTGTGGACATACTTCATAAATCTCTACAGTGGACAGTATTTGTACTCACCCTCTGCAATGCTGTAGCCTCCACACCTCAGTAATGTCCATCTCAAAAACTAAGAAAGGGGCTAAGGCCTACATGAAGGCCTTATATATTGCACAGTTTTGGCATGTCATTGGCTAATGATAGTGCAATTCAGCTGTTTTGGATGCAATTAGCAATTCTAAGCCACAAATTGGTGCAGAGGCAATTACTTGTTAATGAGCATTACCTTCAAAAGGCAAGCAACTGTTTATGGGGAACAGGTGTGTATGAGATTTCAGTCATACAGACAACGTATGTCAAAAGCTTTTCTAGATGAATGATTCAAAAATGGAATACTGCACTCCACCAGGTATGTAATAGATTTCTCCATATAACAGGATGCAGATGGGAGGATGGAAGTATGGGGAATAGAGATTACAGCACTAGGTTTGTCTTAGATCTATGCTATTGACAGGTCATCGATACTCTGCTGTCCTACACCTACAGGCATGCCTCTCAACTGTCCCTGCTTTTAATCACATCTCAGCTTTGTCCATGTCAATCACTCCTACAAGGGTAGGCTGTTGTAGGAAACATAAATAGTGACAATAACTAAGGGTATACACTCTTGTTACATCAAATGATTTATTGTAATTCACCTCCTCTTATTCTGTCAGTGTGTCACATAAATAGTTCTAACATTGAAAAAGTGTCTCTGAATGTCCCTGATATACTCTGGCCAAGTCCCTGTTTCATTGACATTTGTACCTGTTTGGTTGACAGCTATACCTATGATACCTGTCAACCTCCTACAGCAATAAATCAGGATAAAGCCATAATTATTGGGGGCCAAAGGCCCAAACTCAGCAACAGAGTATAAATATTGCCCATACAAAGTAAGAATGTGAATAGACTAACAGGTATTACTGTAGCATAACTGTTTTCTGAGGGCACGATGTGTGAAAGTCAGATTCTGTCTTTATTTTCTGACATCAACCATCAGTGATTGGCCAACCATTCATCAGACATCCACAAGTTTGTGTGAAAAGGGCCAAATCTATAAGGCAAACATCCTGACATTCTGCAAACATCTGTATAGTTGACAGTTGTGATGCCTACAGGAAACATATACTAAATCAGGTTTGCATTGCTTTCTGTCATTGTGGCACACTGGTGTTGATGGAGTTTCTCCATGTAGTTGTAGTAATAGAACCCTGCCATTTGTCTGACAGTGGCCATATGACATATTAGTGGGAATTTTCCCCTTAGGGGACATACCACAGTAGACTGCAATGATGGGTATAGGGACATGCAGTAGAATCTGTCATGGCACATAGGGACATAACCCAGTATTGCTACTATCTTGGTGATATCCACACATGTAGTGTGTTTCCAGACAGTGGGGTATGATGTGTGAGGGAGCAGTGGATAGTGCAGTCCGTTATGGGAGTGCAGGATCTGTACAAATGTGTTCCCCTCTTGTTGTCTTTCAGGAACCATGTATCACAGGAGACATCCACCATTCTTAGCTGAGGAAAATGACATCATAATGGATGGCATCAGAGGCCCCCATCACATCCAGCTTTCCAGTGGTCGACACAATCATAAACAGCAGGCAGCATTGTGGGCAGAGCTTGTGTGGGTTGTTAATCAAATTGGCCAAAAGGACTGGACCTATGAGCAGGTCCAACACCAGGCCACATATATGGTGAATGCTGCATGGCAAAGGGCAGCTGCTGTTGCCAGGAATTGTGCTGCCACTAGTAGAGGTCATGTGATGGAACAACCTCTCTTGGCCAGAGAAGAACTCCTGGTGAACCTAGGATTAACCAATAGCTCCAAGGCATCCATCATGCCATACAACCTAGAGGTAGGTGCCACATAGTCCACAGAAGAGGAGCATCCAGGTAAGCTTACTGTGCTCACCAGTGTAATACTGTATCAGTCATTGTGGCAGGCTGTACATACCAGTACATGACTGTTGGGTCTATTTACATTGGGGGTGGGGGTAAGGTTATATGCACAGCTTTGCACACATACTCAGAATGTCATCAATATACCCATTATCACAGTAGCTACTATACATGTGGATATATGCACATATTACCTCGCAACACTGCAACATTTAGTGGTGCTGACAATAACTCTCCCTCATCTTTTCGTAGGTCTATCAGGTGTGGCTGAAGTCCATGGTCCTGTACCTGGTAAGTGTGATAATGTTGTTTTAAGGTCATATATACCCTAAGAAACTTAAGGGCTGCCGTTCTGTCCTATGTACAACTGTTGTAATTAGCCAGAGTACAACATTTATATGTTCCATTCTGGAACAGTTAACTACAGTGCATATACTAGGTAATTACAGATGTGTATTTGTACAAACATTAACACATTTGCACTTATAGTTATTACCAATGATGCAGCCTGCTATAGATGAGGCAAGTACTCCAAGATGTCTATTCAAACACAACAGGGAGATGGTACATAGCTGAGGCAGTGATACTACTACTGACATATCATTCTCAAGATAGGTGTACTGGGTTTATGTGTAGTTCTGTCATATACACTGTCATATTGCATACCTCACAAGTGTATTGTACTGACAACATTAACTCTATGTAGCTGAAGTGCATGTTGTAAAGGGCCTGCCTTGTTTGTGCATGTTGATGTGAGTTTGTCTGTTGTGCATGGGATCAGAAATGAGAAGATGTATGAGTCTGTGTGGATTACCATACATAATAGTGCAGGTAGTAATGTACTGCTTTTGTCTTGCTTCTCACAAGTGGACAGAGGGGTTGGTATCTGTCCCCCTCAAAAACTGATATCAGTGTCTCATCAGATGATGGTGGCCATAGTGAGACATAGGTGGGGTTGTCAGTGACTGAATCTGTCCCAGAGGTTGACATCCCTCTTCTGCCCCCATTGTCCCTGCACACAGTCAGTATACCTACACATAACCCAGTCCCCAGAGGCCACAAATACTGGACAATCAAAAGGTGGTGACATTGCAAAGAACAGTGTGACAATTATGGAATCAGTGAGTGTGGACACTGGCCAGAGAGCTGGTGTGGTCCCACAAAGGCAGACTGACAGGGGTGCACAAAGAAGGACTGCTGTTCATCCACCACCTGTGGCAGGTGTATCATCATGGGTCACTCACTGCATGTTTCAGGCCATCATGGATGCACAGGCATGTTCTGAATGCAACACCAGATGGATGCTTAGGTTATGGATGCAGCACAGTCTGACATCTGTGACTGTCTCCACCACATTGGTGACACACTGGATCGGTTCATTAATGTAGTGGACAGATGGTGGGCTGAGACAGTGTCTGTCTTTGACCACACATTGTCTGTGCTGGAATATCTGGTTGGAGGTGGGCATTGGACAAATGCTGAGAGGCTACATGGCCATGCACACTCATGATCCTGTAGTGGCAGTATCTCCAGTGCTACAGAGGGAAGTGTGCTGTCCAAACCATGACATGGCAGGCCATGGGCATGTGGTCCTGGGCAGTCACATGGGTTCACAGACCCAGCAGATAGCAGTCACCATCAGCTACTAGCACTGCATCTGACCTTGGGCATGGTGGTGCCAGTGCTACTCTTGGTGTAGCCAGTTCCTGTGTTCATGGCTGGAGGTGATGAAAAGATAAACAAATAAAATTGTAAACGGTAAAAATAATGAAAGGTAAATGAATGTTCATTTACCTTTCATTATTTTTACTATTTTACAATTTCATTATTTTTACTGTTTTACAATTTTATTTGTTTATCTTTTATTAGCACATTTACTGAGGTAATATAATGCTATATTTAATTATATTATATTAAATGGATTGGTTTTATTATATTGTTTAAATTTTTTAAAATATCCATGATATGTAGTATATTTTTGAACTTGAATACTGCTGCTATCTGACTTTGTTTTAGGACATACTGTTGCTTTAAACTTTTCAAGTCTGTTTCAGGATATGATGTCATCCTTACAGGGTTTAAAACAAACTGAGCTATTTTAAAATTTGTATCTGATGAAGTCTCTGTAATTTTGGAATATTGAGATGAAAGCACTTATATATTTTATTGTTTATTAAATAAAAACCGTGCTTGGTGGTTTTAAGAAGTGGTCTGCCTCCTCTACACTCATTTTTGTGGATTTATGTAAATGAGGGAAATTTAGATATATGTATATATACACACACACACACACACACACACACACACACACACACACACACACACACACACACACACACACACACGTTGGATGATGTGAGATTAGAACCCCTACCTATCTAGTAGTGCACACAACAGCTTACAGTACTGATCACATGCACCATGCTGCTTATCAGATATTACCCTGTCAGCTAGTGCTCTTAAGGTCGATGACATTAGCAGGCCTTGTAAAGGAGGTTATAATTAAGGTCAGCAGCTAGTCACAGGGCCATAAAATGCATAATCATTGCAGAGACATAGGCCAGATGGTCTGTAGGGCTGCAAGGGGATATGTGTACACACATGCACAAAGTTGGCTGCTGTGAGATTAGAACCCCTACCTATCATTATACACTATAGCTCACAGTACTTATTACACATGCCACAGGTTATGTCTGTTGTATATGTGGATGCAGGCACAGTACTTGTAGAATACGCAAAGTGGCCTTGTGTTAGACAGCATGTGTGGCCTGCAGGGGGATATTGTTTGATACTGTTATTGTATCTAGTGTCCTATGAGTGGGATACCTGTTAATATCTCTGCTATGCATGTGCAATTACTAGTATGGCCATATGTGGCTGGTTGCAATTTGATGGGCGGATAGGTGGCCAAGGACAATATGACCTATCCAAAGTATTTGTTACAACCAGTGTACATTACACCACCTTCTCACCTGTGTCTGTTTACAGGGTACATTCTGCAGTCACAGTGGTCTGTTGGTGATTGGATTATGTACTGTTGCAGCCTTGGTCTGGTTCCACCACACAACTGTTGTAATGTGTAAGTGCAGATAACCCCAGCATTCTTCTGAGGGTATGTGAGGACATTCATACACCCCCCCCCACACACACACAAGTATATATATATATATATATATATATATATATATATATATATATATATGTGTGTATAACAGAGATGTCACCTTAATTGTTGCTGTGTGTGTACGTTATGTAAATTAGATATGTAGATATATGTGGAGAGTCTATGTATAATTCTACTTTATATAGCCATATATATATCTTGTTGTCATATATATATATATATGCGCTACATGCTGATAGATACACTAATCATGCGTTATGTGAGGGAGATAGGGTGAGGTAGATATGTATACGTAGCTGTCTGTATATACAGACATATTTCCACATAGCAGGTCTTTGGGTGGAAGAGGCAAAATACTTGGGCTCAAGTTATGTAAGTGTAGGAGCATGCCCAGTGCAACTGTCAGTACTTACAAGGTGACTCCAGGTCAGAGCTACCTGTACTCCAGTCTGGGATTTTGTGTGTTGCAGACCATTGGCTGCTACACCTGTTTCCACAGTACAGCCCTTCCATGATATTGTCCAGGCCTTCCCCAGCTGTTTGCTGAACTTAAAATATGACTCATACCTCTTAACTGTACAGATTTTCACAGAATGTCCAGATTTTTGCCTCATATTTTTGGTCTGTTTTACATAACATTTTCGTTTTCTGGAAAATTAGTGGCAAATCATTAAAGATTGAAGTTAAGAAATAATGATAGACATTTGAGTTTCAGACTCCATACTCATAAGGAGAGTCATGCTAATGCAATACCTGTTATTATATCAACTTTCTATGTTTGTAAGAGCAATATTTAAAACTTGCCCCTATTTGTGGGCCTTTGTCACACTTTTATTCATGGCTTTGGCCAGATTTCTTGCTCTAAGAGGTTGAGAGGTATAATGTGACAAGAGTACATGATATAGCACCACACACTGGGTGACAGTCTGCATACCTCTCCCTGTGCTTGTTTTTGCAGAATGTCCAGCATTTCGCCCCATATGTCTGCTCTGTTCCTCATACATTTGTGGTTTTCTGGTAATATACTGTAAAATGCAGTCACTGAATTGTTGTAACTACTGACACATTTAAATGATGGCCTTTACATCCTGCAGCTAATCTGATCTATTGCAACCTGCTGTTATACTAGCCACCTTCTAGGTTACTCAGAGCATGTATAATATCTGTCTGTAGGTTTGGGCCTTTGTCTCCCTATTCATTCTGGATTTGTCCAGCTTTCTTGCAGTAACAGATTGAGGGGTTATGACAGTCTGTGAGAATACTACAATTCAAGTACCTCACATTGAAAAAGATGTATATGCTGCCAGATTTGATCCATCAACACCATCACCCATGTTAATGTCCCTAGCCCAGTGAGCCACACCAGGTTCCAGACAGAAAGGCTTCTTTCCTCACACTATCAACAACATACAAACACTGTCACCCCTGCATTATGTGGGAAATAACGTGTGGCCAGGTTCTATGTCACAGTCCTGGAATTGTCACACCTGCTGATATATCATTGCAGGCTTACTGTTACAGCAGTTGTATGGGAACAGTGATGTGATGGGGGGTGGGGGTGGTCAGCCCATGTTCTGCTGGCATAGACAGTTGTGTGACTGTCCTGTGACCCCACTGTTTTCCATCTCCCTTGAATAATGTAATGGAGTCTCCTGCCATGTGGCCTAGTGAATATTATGGGGCACATACTGCTGGACAGAGTACCTGTTGTCCCAAGTGGCAAGTAGCCCAGTAGCCCACTATAGATCTCTGCAAGCAGCCCAGTAGCTCACTATATTCCCTTGCATACATGTGGTGGGTCCATACATATGCTACAATAGTCTACTACCCTATACAAGTGGTGCATAGGAGAGTGACTCAGTTGACAGATCTGTAGTTTAGGGCTAAATCTGTCTGATGCATGCAGTACACAGCTAATAAATGGTTAGGTACAGGTTGTGTGGACTGACTGGCATCATTTTTAGTATATGTATGTGAGTCAAAGCAAGGTGTCAGTTCCTAGGGCCCTAGGTTATCAGTGCATGTGCTATGTATTGTCTCTTGGCCAAGGCCAGGGCATACTGGGCGCACTTACATCTGCCTACAAGGAGAACCTCAGGGGATTCCTCCTCCAAGTCTCCCTGTGGGTGTGACTGTGGTGACCTAGGCACTGGAGGTGGGCTGTGTATCCCTTCCCTTTGCTGATCCTGCTGCAACTGTTTCTGCAGGATCATATTGTATAGCATGGCACATACTGTGAATATCTGTGCACATGTGGGTAGAGAGTACTGCAAGGCTCCACAAGATATATTGAGGCATCGGAATTGTGACTTCAGCAGCCCAAACACATACTCTGTGATGCTCCTAGTTTGCGTGTGTGCCTTATTATGGCTTTCTTCAGTAGTTGCATGTGCATTTCTGATGGGTGTCATTATCCATTGTTCCAGTGCATAGCCAGTATCCCCCAGTAAATGGCCATATAGGATGTCTCCCCTAGCAAACATCTGGTACAGCTGTGATGCATGCCAGATATGGGAGTCCTGATAACTGGCAGGGCTGCCAGCACACACATTCATGATAATGGCCTCGGCATTGTACATGACCTGGCAGTTGATGGAGTGATACCACTTGCTGTTGATGTGGACTCTACCCTCCTCAGCAGGTGGTGCCTTGTTATGTGCATGAGTGCAATCTATGGCACCCAGTACCTCAATGTAGTATGCTATACTGTAGAAGAGTCATATACTGCAGGCCCTCTCCTTAGGAGTGTGGGGTAAATAAATGTGCTCTCTGGCATGTGATAGCATGGGATCTAGAAACTGGTGCAGTATCCTGGATGCTGATGCCTGTGAGACCCCCATCATGTCCCCAGTTGGTCCTTGGAAAGTACCTGTAGATAGTATCCTGAGGGCTACACATATCTTTGTTTCCCCTGGGATGGGTTATCCTCTGTTGGCTCTGGGTCTGAGTTTTGATTAGCAGAGCTCAGCGAGTTCTTGTAGTATGTCCCTGCCCACCTTGTAGTGCTCTACAATCTCCAGCTCATGTAGCTCCTGGAAGGCATTCTTCTCCTTCTCAGTCTATTTATTTATTTATTTTATTTATTTTACATTTGTTGACCGGGCTAGTCTGGCTGGATACATGTCCATTTTCAGCAGAGGCCCGAGGAGAAAAGCTCCACTATATACTGGTACATTACATAAAAAAAACATTACTATAAGATACAACTTATAAGGATTAATGAACTAATTGAATGTAGGATATTAACAATACAGAAGCATTTTTACAGAAATGTACAGTTCTTAAATTACATCATTTTTACAGAATATGTATAATACTTAAAATACTAAATACTGAGTAGAATTCCTAATCCCATGTTATTAGGAAAAGCAGGAGTAGTAATTTTGACAGCAATTCTATTTCTTAGAACTGGTGCCCTGGCACAAATGTATTATCATAACTGTCAATACTGTCTAGGCCTATTGTCAGCAGCAACAGCAGCACTGACCTCAGCATCTAGCACATACAGATGTAGCAGACCTGCAGCAGCCTCTAGCATTCCTTCAGTTAAAAATCCCAAGTTTGTACTCCACTAGTACAGACTATGTGGGTGGCATCAGACTGTAGGGTGTAGGCAACCTTTATAGTGCTCTGCTGTATGTGCAGCCTGTGTGATTTGATACATATGATGCAGTCCACCTGCCAAGTACATCATTAAGGGGTTTTAATGACCCTAGTTTAAGTGAAACAAGGATCATCAGTACTTAATGTATCACTGGCTGGCTTTCTCAGCCAATTTCTTTTTTACAGCTTTCCTCACTAAGCATTGTGGAGTGCCATACAAACCCACATAACAAAGATAAAGAATGTTCAGTACTCAGTTGATAGACCCTCATGGACAGGCACACTCAACACAGAGGTGCACCATGCGAACACATGGAAACACACTGAAACACAATCGACCCAAATGTAAACAAAGTTTAGCAGTCTCTGGAACCCCCCCCCCCTGCTCAGCAGAGAACCACGCCACACAAACAGGTGCTGCTGAGCAGCAATGAGCATAAAAGAATGTGGACACACTCCCTTTTGATGTCAGCTATCTCTTCTGTGGACACCAACATGGTTCTCTGTCTACACAGATGGGATCTGTGGACATGGATACCCCATTTGCGCTATTCAGTAGTCCCAGCTCAATTGCATAGCAATCCATGTACACAACCTGGAAACTACATGGTTCCAGGACCTGCCTTGTTAGCAACCATTACAATCTACCATTGTGCATACTCCATGCAAGGTCCTATAATGCATTACTGTTGCATACTACTAATTTTCATTTTTACACTTTTTAAATTTTTTATTTTTCATAACATTTGCGCACTGTGGCACACCATGCAAACATAACCAGATTATTAAAAAAATATATATTTTAAATTATTTTCCATTAGGTTTTGGGCACAGTGAATAGTTTTGCACATATATGTGTCTGCTATGCTATTTCTGTCCTAATAACTGCACTTTGTTGTCTGTTTAACATCCTGTACACGTAATTTTTCCATGAACATTTTGGACACCAATATGGGGTCTGCAGGACTCCCTATCTGCTTGCTGGCTTACTCTACCTCCCTCATTTGCATGCAATTCACCTGCTTATGAGGTGAGTTGCATTCCACGGACATTTCCATGTTGGCGCACTTGTGCACACCCTTCAGCTCTGTTTATTGGATTGCACATCTGCTTACTTCAGTGTAAGCACTGTGTCACTATGCCTACATGGAAAAAGGTCCATGTAGGCTTTATTGAATCCCCCCTCACTGAGTAAAAACAAATAAAATGCTTATCTTTAATATGTTTAAAGTTACCAGTTTTATCCATTATAATTTTAATGTAATTCTTATACAAGAACATTTAACATTTAAGAATGCATTTGTAAATTTAGTTCAAATGAAATAAAATCTTTCACTTTAAAAATAGTAAGACTAAATATGTATATCCCCCTATCATGTAGAATGCTTAGAATGCTTTAATTAAAACATAAATACATAATTACATATGATTTGAAACTTAAGTCCCAAACAAACCCTTTAATTAGCGGGTAAATCTATTGTCTCGCAAATAAATTTCAGCAGTCATTAAAAATAAGAGTCCCTTGTTTTTAAGCTTTTTAATTTTAGAAGCAGTTTTCCATGAATTCAGCTCACTCTGTCTCTTTAGGGATGTAGCATTCCAGTCCCATTTCTTCAGCGTGGTTAAGAATTGTATTTTTATTAATAAATGCAAATGCCTCTTCCATTGTATCAAATACTTCAATTCCTTCAGGAAGAAATAACTTGATCTTTGCAGGAAACAATAATATTGTTGTTTGTAATTTCTTTAATCAGTGGCAAGCAGGATTTCCTGTTAATCATTAATGTACTGGAATAGTCCTTGTCAAATCTAATTATATTATCATCATTTTAACAGCTGGGCTGCTTTTAATATTTTATCTTTTTCCATGCTTGACATAAACTTAACTATTACTGAATGTAGCTCTGAGTTTTTCTTCTTTGTAGGTGTTATCAAGTATCTATGTGGCCTTTCAATCCCAAAAGATAAGTTTCATGTAAATTCCATATTTTATGCAGCCAGGTTATTAAGAAGTTTATTATGTTGTCTCCCTCATATTTTTCAAGTATGCTATACATTCTGATATTGTTTCATATCAGTCTCTTCCTAAATCATCAACTTTATCTATAAGCCAGTTATTTTGTTTTAAAAGGGATTCAGTTTGAGACATACCTCCAGTCATGCTCCCCTTCATGGTCAAAGCTTCTTTTATACTGCAAATTTGTACACTTTGTTGTTTCATAAACATTTCTAGATGATCCATCTTCTTTTTGCATTCTTCTTTAAAACTTTCTATTTTAGTATCCAGTTTGTGCATTTTTATTAATACATTCTGCACACTAGATATAAGTGACTGGATATCATTTTTAACAGAAGGATCCTGAGTACCATTTCTGAGTGGCTCATGTTGTAGTCTGTTCTCTCTTAACCAAGCAGATTAAATTCTGAAAGGAAAATTACAGTTTTAGAAGAACAAGCTATCTCTGTCATTCTTCCCTAGCTTGGTTCCACAACTATCTAACCAAATGCCAGCAGGCTGTTAGATGGCAACAGGAGCTATCATCTTTGGTCCCTGTTAACATAGGAGTTCCACAAGGCTCCATATCAGGCCCCCTACTTTTTACCATTTTTATAAATCAACTCCATAAATCCACATCTCTTGCCTCTGTCATCCAATATGCAGATGACTCTACCCTGATATGCTCTGTCCCCTCTCTAACACAACTACAGGCTATAAGACAACAATCCTTCCTAGAAGTAGAATCCTGGCTAACTAGCATTAACCTTATACTGAACCCAAACAAGACCAAACTAACGCTGTTTCTCCCCACCAAAACACCAAATCCCTCAGCCACTTTTCAAATCCACTCCTCCAACAACACAATCATAAACACCAGCTCACATACCAAATTACTAGGTGTCACAATTGACAGCAAATTAAAATTTGACCTACACCTCTCTCAAACCATTATAAAACACACAACAAACCAGGGTCTCTTTACTGAATTAATCTAGACTAAGCATCGCCAGGACTCATCTCTTATCTATTGTTCTCTATGCTTCTCCCATCTTTACAAACCTTAGCAAAACTGACCTTACCAAACTTGAATCAGCCTACAATAAAATAGCCAAGTTTGCCACTAGCTCCCCATATAGGTCCCACCACTGCTCTGCCCTACAACAAATAATTTGGCTAGAAGTAATCCAAAAAGATCAAAAACAACCAAAAAAATAATAAAACAATATAGCTCCGGTGCAATAAAGGCTGTCTTCCCTCTTAAAACTTTCCAATTCGATATAGTGCTTAAAGACTTTAATAGTGCGACTTAATATAATTATGCAATATAATTATGCTTTATTGGGAAAAACAATATTTGTTCAGATCTGAATTTTACAAATACATTAAAAGTTATTACCGCTTCTTGGATGACATCTTTATTTTGTGGGAAGGTTCTGAAGAAAGAATAGAGGAACTTATGTATTTTATTAATCATAGTACCACATTTTTGCAATTTACCCATGAAGTAGGTATAGATGAAATACATTATTTAGACATTAATTTAAGAAAAGATTACAATGAAAAAATGTACAAGTCCAGTATATATAGAAAAGAGTATTACTCTAATGCATATTTGCATTTTGAGAGTGACCACCCATACCAATTAAAGAAGAATATTGTTAAAGGGCAAATGATACGGATAGCCAGAATGACATCAGATAAGATGGACTTTTTAAGTGAAATAGAAAATGTTCAAAGAATGTTTCATCAAAGAGGCTATCCAGTTGAATTGACTAAATCTATTAAAGAATATGTTATAGAGAGATGGGGAACCATATATACACCCTTATTACATAATAAGAAGAATGAATATAATAGAATTGAAGTTGAAAGTGATGATAAAGAAAAAAATGAGATTAGGGCTTCGGCTTTACCATATTTAACACTAACATGCTATAAAGGTATTGGTTGGTTAAAGAAATGTATAAACGAAACGTGGGAAATGTTTAAAACTATGCCTACTAGGGTTAGTGTTTTCCAAAATGACTTGAGATACAGTTATAGAAGAAACAAAAATGTTAAAAATATTATAGAGATGGAAAACAAAACATATTTGGGGGAACAGTTTTGAAAAAGGGCATCTTTAAATGTGGACAATGCTCACAATGCCCCTTTATAGTGGGCAAAAAGGAAGTGAGAATTCCCAGTTTAAAAATGACACTGAGGGCTACGAAGTATAGCAGTTGTTATTCAAAGGGAGTGATTTATTTGGCATATTGTAAGGTTTGTTGGGGGTATTACATAGGTAAAACCGAACGTCACTTCAGGAAGAGAATTTATGAGCATATTAGAGATATTAATAGGAAAAACGAAAATAATGCCCTTTATAGACACATTCTAATATGCAAAGAGGCTGATTTCAAGTTTTGGGTTCTTGAAGAGGTAGAGCATTCTGATAGAGGGGGATATTGGGAGACAAAGTTGTAATTTAGGGAAATGATATGGCAATTGAGGCTGGATGCTTGTAGTGGAAAAGGTATGAATGACCACATTTCCATTACTCCAGCTTTAAAAGTACTTTCTGAAGACCCTAAAAGGCACAATGCTAAAAGCAGTTAATTTCGGGCACCCTATTTGGTAGTATATTACGGCTGTGACTAATGAATTAATATTTATATAGACATACACATATACATTGTGCGTATTTCTCAACACATAAATATTCTAATTAAATTGATAAAATAATATAATAACAGAATACACACATATATTTTATATAGGTTTTCAAATATATACAATAAGATATATATACATATATTTATTTATTTATTCAAATTTAAATGCATATATTATTATTAAATTGATTTTATAGTAGTATATATGTGTATTTTTTATAATTTTTTTAGTATTTAAGTATTTACAGTTTTTTATACGATGGGTATACTGAAGTTTTTTATATGATGGTTATACTGAAGTTTTTAAACATACGGAATGTATTTTTATTTTTCCACTCCAAATATTTGTTATGTGCATTTTTTCCATGTGTATTTATTTATTTATAAATGGACAGTTATAAAAGGAAAAAAGAAAGAAAGAATAAGAAAAAGAGGGACTGTAAAAAAAACATTTTATGTTTAGATACATTGTCCCCTTACAGTTGTCATATACACAAAAAGTTACACACACAATTATATATATATATGTATATTTTTTTATATATATACAGGCTTTTCCCGTCCTTCAAGCACCTACAACAATGTATGTTACTGGTTTTGGAAAGAATTTGAGGGAAAGACTTCATATTAATATTAACATTTACATGTTTCTTTAAATTTTGGAGTATTTTATTCTTGTTTTATTGAATAATTAAAACGATAATGGCCAGCCAATGGAGTGTTACTGTTTAGACTTAAAAGACAATAAAAAATGTTACTTGTGATTCTAATGAGGTCTCCGGAGGGAGATGAAAGCACTTAATCCTATTTGTTTTTGTGTTTCTGTTCTTAAGTCGCACTATTAAAGTCTTTATGCACTATATCGAATTGGAATGCCTTGTTTGTGATATGAACAAGTTTTAAGAGGGAAGACAGCCTTTATTGCACCGAAGCTACACTGTTTTATTATAATTTGGCTAGAAGTCCCACAACAGCTAACCTATACCCAACTTGTCTTTACCCACCAATTAATATACTAGTCGAACAGAACCCCAGCCTTACAGCAATTACTTCAACCATATGCCAACACTCGGCAAATTCAATCCTCACACAAGACACTCCTCCAAGTATCCAAAAGCACAACAAAGCTGGGGATGCCCTCAACTCCCACCACATTTCTAATCTTTGGAACTCAATACCCCAATACATCCTTAATGCTGCCAATCTACATCAATTCAAAACTCTGCTCAAAGACCACCTCACTAACAACTGGCTTTGCTCCTGCACCAAGCCAGGCTAATACCACATAAGACCACATAAAATTTCATCCCTAATTTTTATAGTCTCCACATAGACCCCATTCCCACTTGTTAACAGCACCTATCAGCTGCCTATAATAAAAGCATAATTTGATAATTAATTTTTCCTTTTGCAAGGGTATAGATATGTACACTTATTAAAGTATACTCAAATGATCTATTAAAGATGGACCCTGCCCTCAAAAAAAAAAAAAAAAAAAAGCAGCCCCCTCAACTTCAAATTAACAAAATAAAAAAAATAAAAAGAAAAAAATAAGAAAAAAATATTTTAAAATTTACGTACAGATGCGCTAAGTCCAGACTGCTGCTGAGACAGTCTGGAGCATGGAGCATGCACAGATTGTCTCAGCAGCAGTCCTGATTGAGACACGTGAATAGGAGCGCTCCCACAAGTCTATGCAGTTTTAAACTGCATAGACTGCCTGGGAACTCGCTGGGGAAATGCGTCGGGGTCGGACTGCAAGGTCAGCAGTCAGGAGAAGGATCTCGGGTCTTGCTGCAGGGGAAGAGCTCATGACGGGCAAGGTCAGATTTGCGCGGGTTTTCAGCTGCACTCATTGGGGGTTTTGTTTTGTGGACAGGGACCTGGATTTATGGAATTAGTGGTGATTTTGCAAACAGGGACCTGGATTTATGGAAGTAATGGTGGTTTGCGGACAGGGATTGTGTGACCAGGTAAGTGTACAGGGATTGTGTGACCAGGTAAGTGTACAGGGATTGTGTATGTGTGTGTACAGGGATTGTGTGTGTGTGTGTGTGTGTGTGTACAGGGATTGTGTGTGTGTGTGTGTGTGTGTGTGTGCACAGGGATTGTGTGTGTGTGTGTGTGTGTGTGTGTGTGTGTGTGTGTGTGTGTGTGTATGTGTGTGTGTGTGGTTAGGCTCATGGTGGTGTGGTAGGGAATACCTCAGGCTTGAACCCTGTACCTTGTATGCAGGTGTTAAAGACCTGAATTCCCTACCCACCACCATTTGTAAAAAAATTGCAGATTTTTGCCTCATATTTGATCTGAACTGTTCCTCATAATATCTGTGGTTTATAAATGCTGCAATACTTGATATTTCATGGTGCAGTGGTAGCATTGTTGCCTCACAGCTGCAGGTTCTCAGGTTTGCTTCTTGGCTTGGGTGCCTTCTTTGTGGGGGGGGTCTGTATCTTCTCCCTGTGTTTGTGTGGGTTTGCTTTTGTGTCCTCCCATGTTACAAAGACATGTCTGCATTATTTCTTCCTGGGCCTCTGCTGAGAATTGTTTTTTTTTGTTCCAAGTCAGACTGTCCTGATTAACAAATGTTAAATAAAATTGACAGGCATTTGAATTTCAGACTTCAGGTTTCTGAATGTTTAGTTCCTTACATATTTGATGGTGCAGTGGCAGTATTGTTGCCTCACAGCTATAGGTTTTCTGGTTTGATTCTTGGCTGGGGTGCCTTCTGTGTGGAGTCTGCATCTTATCCCTGTGTTTGTGTGGATTTGCTTTGGTGTCCTGCCATTTTACAAAGACATGTGTCTACAGTATTTCTCCCTGGGCCTCTGCTGAAAATTGTTTTTGTTCCATCAGAAGTAAAATTGACAGGCATTTGAATTTCAGACTTCATATTCTTCAGAAAATACATAGTAAAACAACGTTTTATTCTAGCAATAAATATATAGTAACACAACCTTTTATTATAGCAATTTTTTAAGTTTATAAGATGGCTATTTGAAATGTGTCCTTATTTTTGGGACTGTAATACCCTGTTAGTGGCTTTGTCCAGGTTTTTTGTGCTAAGGTTGACAGCTATGGCAAGAACTGAATTCACTGAATATGTTTGAGGGCCGTATTCCCTCATTACTGGGTTTGTCCAGGTGTTTTGTGCTAAGAGGTTGACAGCTATGGTGAGAACTGAATTCATTAAATGATAGCCATTTAAGTTTCAGTCTTCCTCTCTTTCACAAAGCAGGTGATTTGGCATAGTGGTATGTTGTTCTGACTCTTTTGCACAGGGACCTTGGCAGTAAAATGTATGGCGGTAACACAGCATTTTATTCTAGCAGCTTTCCAAGATTATACAAGCACTGTTTAATGTGTCCCTGGTTTTTGCCCTTTTGACCCACCCCAATAAATTTGGCTTTTTCCAGACTTCTTGTGCTGCGAAGTTGAGATGCAGTTGAGTATTGAGTAGATTTTACAAGGAGCTGAGAGCTGCAGGGGAAGAGAAGTTTAGTGCTGATGATGCTAAGTCAGCTCACATTGCTAATAGCACAAAAGGTTATGTACTTGCTTTTGATGCAGAAGGTTGTTGGTTCTACTCCCATAAGGGGTGAATGCTGCCGTACTGAAAATTAAGATACTAACTATGACCCTGTTATCAGTTTGCCATCCATTTCCTATTGCAATATTACTAGCTTATTTTTAATGTAATTTAGGCAATTTATTCCACAGGGGCATCAGACACTTTATTTTTCGATGAAACCATGAAATATAAAGGTGATTGCTAGCACCAACCTCTTTATTACAGATTTATTTAACGTGGAATTATTTAGATGACTTTTTTACTACTTCAGAGATTGTGCATATTTACTGATAATGGTGGAGTGTAGAATTGTGCATATTTACTGATAATAGTGGACTGTAGAAGTTTGAGTAGACTTTTATGATGGAAATGTTCTGAATTGGACAGTTTTGTTTCATTGTTTACTGGAAAAATGTTCAAAGCAATAGAAAGGTGTATCAAAGAGCACATGTATGTTTCATATGCAAGGGGCCTATGATTTGAAAACAGCCCAGAATTAATTTTTATCTGCCACGGGTAAAATGTATTTTCTTTGAATGTGGGTTTTAATGTTGTTTCAATGAATGTGAGTTTCAAGGGCAGAGAAGGTTTAATGCCAAGTTTGTTTAGCAGATGTCTTAGTGTTTGTGCTGTAAAATGCAAAATAAAACTTTCAAATGAAGTTCAAATCATCATAGAAGTAAATCAGTATGCACATTAGTGTTTATGGTAAATGGAGTGAAATAGCAAAGTAATGGATCATTGGAATGGCTGCAGGGAGGCTCCATTCGACCATGGTTTTGTGAGGGGGAAGGGCGGCAAACTTAGACAGCCCCAGCTGAACTATACCTCCCAACTGTCCAGATTTTCAAAGAATGAATAGATTTTTTGCTTCTTATTTTTGGTTTGTTCCTCATAAAAATTTGTGGTTTTCTGGCAAATCATTTAGGAATTAAGTCACTAAATAATGACACACCTAGTTTCAGACTTCATAACCTTCAGAAAAATGCATGCTAAAGTAAGACCTGTTCTATCAACTGTCCCAGTTTATAGAAGAGCACTTTTTAGTACTGTTTACATGTTCCCCCAATATATTTGGCCTTGTCCAGATTTATTGCATTAACAGGTTGGGAGGTACATGCAAATACATTGCTTTATAGAATTAGGCATAGCCAAACCTCTGAACTGTCCCTGATTTTGACTCAAAATGTTGCTCTTCCCCTAATGATCCCTCCGCAAAATAGCAATTTTGGAAGAAAACATGGAGGGTTTATAATTAAGAAATAACTGTAATAATCAGATTAGTTTTATTTCAGAAATGCATGTAGATTATTTTATTTTGTCAGCTGCTCAAGTTAGCAGTACTAATATTAAAGTGTCCCTTCTTTGACAGGTTCCCAGCTGTATTGTGTTGCTATTTTATATTTTTACATCACATTTTTGGTCCATTTTTCATAAAATTGTGTTTTTTTGGAAAATTAGTGACAAATAATTAAAGACTAAAGTTAGAAAATAATGACAGACATTTGAGTTTCAGATTTCATACCATTCAGAAAATTCATACTAATGCAAGACCTCTATTAGCTTTCTAAGTTTATAAGAGCAATATTTTAAAAATTGTCCTTATTTTTGGGCCTTTGTCCCATTTCTTTGTATGCCTTTGTCCAGATTTCTTGCTCTGAGGTTGAGAGGTATGACAAATGTGTCAGGGCCATCACAAGTCAGCCAGAGACATTTCAAACTGTGACATACCTGTTACACCCCACTCCCCCATGTAGTGACTCTGGATGTGTCGAAGCAAGGCAAATAGTAGTTATGCAGTGTAAATGTGCAGAGAATCCCACCCATCCAAGGTAGACACAAGTACTAGAGTGGCTTTTCATCTGTCCTTGATTTTTACAGAATGGTCTGGTTTCTGTCATATTTTTTGTACTGTTGATTTATGCTTATTACTCAAAGTGCCTTTTGCTCTGTGTTTACGTAGCAATACTTTAATGACCATCAGGTAAGCTTGGCTGAGATTGCAAGATGCAAGTAAGCTTTAATAAGCATACTGTTAAAGAATTGCCAACACTGAAAGCCTTTCTGTTGCCATGTAGAGAATACTTAACTAGATAATGTATAAGCCTTGGGTATTGAAATGCATATACCAGTATTTGTAATAAAGGACAGAATGACATTATTTTAAGAGTCTCATTACACTTGGAGACTTCCAGTCATCTCTGCAGGCTTTACCCGTAAACCGAATGCCAATCGCATGGTCCGTAACCTGTACAGTAATCCTTTTAAGCAATGTATCTTGAGCTTATTTCTTGTTTGCTTTTAATTTTTTACTTTGATCATGTTTTCCCCATGAAACAAGTAGATGTTCACGCAGCAGGTCTTTTTTTGGATAAGGAACATTTTTACAAGTGGGGGCATCAGAGATTTCTACTTTCAGCATGTTACTTGTTACTTTAATAAAGCTGAATATACATTATAATTAGAACTGCAGTGCAAGAAGTGGTTTGAGTTGAGTGCTGCTTGTTTTTCTTATACTTGATTTTGACTGGCATTCCATTAATGTATTTAAAAAAAAGTAATTTATTTTTTCATGCCTCGCAACCTTTTTTGTTTCCATCTAGATATTAAGCTGTCATGCAGCCAATGCATTGAAATATTTTTATTCTTCTACACTTCATTTTGTCTTGATTGGACTCTCCTGACGACTGTTTGGCACCCGGTGCAGTATATTTAGTTTTTGTGGTTTGCTACTACAGGTGTGTGTGTGTGGTAGGGAATACCTCAGGCTTGAACCCTGTACCTTGCATGCAGGTGTTAAAGACCTGAATTCCCTACCCACCACCATTTGTGAAAAAAAAACTGCAGATTTTTGCCTCATATTTGATCTGATCTGTTCCTCATAATATCTGTGGTTTGTAAATGTTGCAATGCTTGATATTTGATGGTGCAGTTGTAGCATTGTTGCCTCACAGCTGCAGGTTCTCAGGTTTGCTTCTTGGCTGGGGTGCCTTCTTTGTGGGGTCTTTATCTTCTCCCTCTGTTTGTGTGGGTTTGCTTTTGTGCCCTCCCATGTTACAAAGACATGTCTGCATTATTTCTTCCTGGGCCTCTGCTGAAATTTTTTTTTTTGTTCCAAGTCAGACTGTCCTGATTAACAAATGTTAAATAAAATTGACAGGCATTTGAATTTCAGACTTCAGGTTTCTGAATGTATAAGTCCTTGCATATTTGATGGTGCAGTGGTAGTATTGTTGCCTCACAGCTATAGGTTTTCTGGTTTGATTCTTGGCTGGGGTGCCTTCTGTGTGGAGTCTGCATCTCCTCCCTGTGTTTGTGTGGATTTGCTCTGGTGCCCTGTCATTTTACAAAGATGTGTCTGCAGTATTTCTCCCTGGGTCTCTGCTGAAAATTGTTTTTATTCTGTCAGCAGTAAAATTGACAGGCATTTGAATTTCAGACTTCATGTTCTTCAGAAAATACATAGTAACACAACCGTAACACAACCTTTTATTCTAGCAATTTTCTAAGTTTATAAGATGAATATTTGAAATTTGTCCTTATTTTTGGGACTGTATTCCCCCATTATTGGCTTCGTACAGGTTTTTTGTGCTAAGGTTGACAGCTATGGCAAGAACTGAATTCAATGAATGTTTGAGGGCTGTATTCCCTCATTACTGGGTTTGTCCAGGTGTTTTGTACTAAGAGGTTGACAGCTATTGAGAACTGAATTCACTAAATGATAGCCATTTAAGTTTCAGTCTTCCTCTTTTACAAAGCAGCTGATTTGGCGTAGTGGTATGTTGCTCTGTTTTGCACAGGGAGCTTGGCAGTAAAATGTATGGTTCTAGCAACTTTCCAAGATTATACAAGCAATGTTTGTGTTCCTGGTTTTTGGGCTTTTGACCCCCCCCCCCCAATACATTTTGGCTTTTTCCAGTTTTCTTGTGCTGCGAAGTTTAGTATTGAGTAGATTTTACAAGGAGCTGAGAGCTGCAGGGGAACAGAAGTTCAGTGTTGCTTAAGTGAAGTTGGTTTGCCTTGTTAACAGCACAACAGGTTGTATACTTGCCTTTGATGCAGAAGGCTGTGGGTTTTACTCCCACAAGGGGTGGATGCTGCCATACTGAGAATGTTCTCCTTGGTGAAGATACTAACTATGAGTCCGTTATCAGTTTGCCATCCATTTCCTCTTGCAATATTACTAGCTTATCATTTTTTTAATGTAATATAGGCAATTTATTCCTGAGGGGCAACAGACACTTTATTTTGATGAAACCATGAAATATAAAGGTGTTTGCTAGCAGCAACCTCTTCATTAGTTACAGATTTCTTTAATGTGGAATTATTTAGATGACTTTTACTTCTTCAGAGATAGTGCATATTTACTGATAATGGACTGTAGAATTGTGCATATTTACTGATAATGGACTGTAAAATTGTGCATATTTACTGATAATGGTGGACTGTAGAATTGTGCATATTTACTGATAATGGTAGACTGTGGAAGTCTGAGAAGACTTTTATGATAAATGTACTGAACTGGGCAGTTTTGTCATTATGGGTGCATGCATTTTGTTTCATTGCTTACTGGAAAAATGTTCAAAACAAATTTAAAACGCCCTCTAACAACTGTAATATATTGTACAAGGAATATAATTTAGTACAATGAGGAAGGTGTATCAAAGAGCACATGTATGTTTCATATGCAAGGGGTCTATGATTTGAAAACAGCCCAAAATTAATCTTTATCTGCCACTGGCAAAATGTATTTTCTTTGAATGTGGGTTTCAATGCTGTTTCAATGAATGTGAGTTTCAAGGGCAGAGAAGTTTTAATGCTAAGTTTTCATTGTGAGACTGCATTGCTTTAGTTAGTAGATGACTTAGTGTTTGTGCTGTAAAATACAAAATAAAACTTTCAAATGAAGTCCAACCCATCATAGAAGTAAAGCAGTATGCACATTAGTGTTTATGGTAAATGGAGTGAAATAGCCAAGTAATGGTTCATTGGAATGGCTAAAGAGGCTCCATTCAACCATGATTTTGTCAGGGGGGAAGGGCAGCAAACTCAGACAGGCCCAGCTGAACTATACCTCCCAATTGTCCAGATTTTAAAAGAATGAATAGATCTTTGCTAATTATTTTTGGTTTGCTCTTCATAAAATTTGTATTTTTCTGGCAAATCATTTAGAAATTAAGTCACTAAATAATGATACACTGAGTTTCAGACTTCATAACCTTAAGAAAAATGCATGCTAAAGTAAGAACTGTTATTCTATCAACTGTCTCAATTTATACAAGAGCAATTTTTAGTACTGTTTATATGTTCCCCCAATATATTTGGCCTTGTTCAGATTTACTGCATTAATAGGTTGAGAGGTACATGCAAATAAATTGCTTTATAGAATTAGGCATAGCCAACCTCTCAACTGTCCCGATTTTGGCTCAAAATGTTGCTCTTCCCCTAATAATCCCTCCATAAAATAGCAATTTTGGAAGAAAACATGGAGGGTTTACAATTAAGAAATAACTGTAATAATCAAAGTTATAGATTACTTGAAATGCATGTAAATTCTTTTATTTTGTCAGCTGCTCAAGTTAGCAGTACTAATATTAAAGTGTCCCTTCTTTGACAGGTTCCCAGCTGTATTGTGTGGCTATTTTATATTTTTGCATCACATTTGGTCCATTTTTCATAAAATTGTGTTTTTTGGCAAATTAGTGACAAATCACTAAAGACTAAAGTTAGAAAATAATGACAGACATTTGAGTTTCAGATTTTATACCCTTCAGAAAAGTCATACTAATACAAGACCTATTCTATTATCTTTCTAAGTTTATTAGATCAATATTTAAAAATTGTCCTTATTTTTGGGCATTTGTCCCACTTCTGTGTATGGCTTTGTCCAGATTTCTTGCTCTGAGGTTGAGAGGTATGACACATGTGTCAGGGCCATCACAGTCAGCCAAAGACATTTCAAATTGTGACATACTTGTTGCACCCCACTCCACCATGTAGTGACTCTGGATGTGTCCAATCAAGGCAAGGAGTAGTTATGCAGTGTAAATATGCAGTGTCCCCCCCATTCCAAGGTAGACACAAGTACTACAGTGGCTTTTCATCTGTCCTTGACTTTGCAGAAAGGTCTGGTTTCTGTCATATTTTTGTACTGTTGATTTATGCTTATTACTCAAAGTGCCTGTTGCTCTGTGTTTAAGTAGCAATGCTTTAATGACCATAAGGTAAGCTTGTCTGAGATCGTAAGATGCAAGTAAGCTTTAATAAGCATACTGTTAAAGAATTGCCAACAGTGAAAACCTTTCTGTTATTGCCATGCAGAGAATACTTGACTAGATAATGTATAAGCCTTGGGTATTAAAGGACAGGATTCCATTATTTTAAAAAGCTCATTACACTTGTTGGAGACTTCCAGTCATCTCTACAGACTTTACCCGTAAACTAAACAGAATGCCAATCATGTGTGGTCCATAACCTGTACAGTAATCCTTTAAGCAATGTATCTTGAGCTTGTTTCTTGTTTGCTTTTCATTTTTTACTTACATGCTTTCCCCATGAAACAAGTAGATAGTTGTCAGGCAGCAGGTCTTTTTGGATAAGAAACATTTTTACAAGTGGGGGCATCACAGAGATTTCTACTTTCAGCATGTTACTTGGTACTTTAATAAAGCTGAATATAAATTATAATTAGAACTGCAGTGCAAGGAGAAGTGGTTTGAGTTGAGTGCTTCTGGTTTTTCTTGTACTTGATTTTGACTGGCATTCCAGTAATGTATTTAAAAAGTAATTTATTTTTCATGCCTCACAACCTTTTGTTTCCATCTAGATATTAAGTAAGCTGTCATGCAGCCAATGCATTGAAATATTTTTATTCTTCTACACTTATTTTTGTCTTGATTGGACTCTCATAATGATGGTTTGCCAACCAGGGCAGCGTATTTAATTAAAGTTAGTTTTTGTGGTTTTGACCATAGCTCCTCCCCTTTCTGGTTGGCCACACCCCTCCCCTTGACCCCACCCATTCAGCTGTCTCCTGCAGCCCCCCTTGGATTTGAAGTCACCAGCTGCCACTGATATATATGTATACATACAAACACAACTTTAATATATTGCAGTAACTTCTTCCTTTTTAGTAAAGGTAAAGTGCCTACTGTATATTGTACTTCCGTTGTTGTCTCTAAAAAAACATCAGAATCCCGGTGCTTCTAAAGACAATTTAATGAACATATGTGAAAATACAAACAGGAAAAGACTCTGTTTATTGGGTCTTATGGTCTGAAGATGCCAGCTGGCAAACATATCAGATGATATAGACTCCTAGGAAAGGTCTTACTATATTTCTACATAAAGGTAAAAGAAAAAGTAGAGACCAAGTACTAATAGCTGTAGAAGTACTCATATCTATAGATTATACGATAAGAATTGTTTCTGCATGTAAACACATATATTTTATTTGCAATATTGCACCCTTAAGTACATGCTTGCAGTCTTGAGCTGAGGAAATTAAAGGGCAGACCAACATTAAAATACAGGAACTACATACCCATCTCAGTTCTTTTCTCTTGCCCAAACTAAACAATCCTTGTTTATCTTTTCCATAGCATCATTTGCTTCAGAGCTGTAACTTCTGGAGAGTAAATTATTCTGTTGGTTTTAATTATTTACAAAAGCAAGTAAGTACTAATTGTTTCCACTGGACCTTGTGAATTATTCCTTAAAAATGTCAACAGCACATCCTCTTGGAGCCATCAAATTCTATCCAACTAAACTCATTTATCACAAAAAGAATGTGAGAATATAATGATATTCAACTACCCTGCCATTAATTGGGAAAACCACTCGGGTACCAACTTCTTTTCCCAACAGTTCTTGGAATTCATAAATTCCAACGCCCTGGATCAACTAATCCATTGTCCCACCAGAGGCTCCATTATCCTAGACCTGGTTATTACCAACATGGGAGATAGATGCTCCACACCAGTGGTCACCCGCTCATTGGTCAGGTCTGACCATAAGCAAATCACGTTTGACATCCACATCCCACCCACCAGTAAGGAAACCTCCTTAAGAACTTCAACAAAGCCAACTTAATGCTGCTGAAGTCAGAAGTGACAAACTTCACAACACCCACGCAGACGGGATCTGGAAGTTCGACTGCAGAATCCTACACTAAGGCACTGTATGAGCACATCCACTCGTGCATGAATCGTGCCATCCCAAATAGAACCAAGATTCTCTTTTCCAAAAAAAGGAAGCCAATCTGGTGGTCCCCTGCTATAAACAAAATATACAACAGAAGGAGGAAACTGTTGCAGAAAGTAGGAAAATCCCAGGATGCAAAAAACTCCCTCACCAGCCTCAGTAAGAAGCTGAGATCCCTCATAAAATCCTCAAAAGCTAGTTACGAAAATAAAATTGCCAAAGATTCCAAAGACAACCACAAGGCATTCTATAGATATGTCAAAAATCTAAATGGCAATGCTCAGATCTGCTCTGAGCTACAACAGAATGGCATTAAATATACTGATCCCAAGGATATTGCCAATATCCTGGCAGATCGATTTAGTGCCAACTTCAGCCCCTCTCACCCCCTAAAGGGCCCGTCCCAATACCAAAAGATTGCCAAATTCCAATAATTACGGCCACAGAGGTAGAAGTCGCACTCTCCAAAGCTAAGAATACAGCATCTATGGGACCAGATGACATCCCAGGTTGTGTACTACATGAACTACAAAATTAACTGGCACCTCACCTAAGTGTCATGTTTAATCATAGCCTCACCTCAGGTTCATAGGTTCATAGGTTCATAGGTTGGTACTAGGCTATCAGCCCTAGGGCCTATACAAGCCTAGCCATAACAATTCTCTGGCTATTTCTTCCCACATTATTTACTTTCCTGGACCCCTGTCTAGCAGGGTGACTGACGTGATCCTGGGGTGGTGCCTTTCTCCCATCCAATCGTCAAGGTTCCTCTTGAAGAGGTCCAAAGAGGCACTCTGCTTGACATGTATGGGCAATCTATTCCAGAGTCTGGGGAGTCTCTGGGTCAGGAACCTATCCCTCCAACATGTTTTGTTTATTGTGATGACAAGGTTTAGATCCCTGAGCGTGTAGCTCTGGGGATTGGGATTTTAAGTGTAGCATGTCCAACAGCTCTGGGTTTGACATGGCCTTGTATGTTAAGCAGAGATCGCCTCTGAGTAGGCGATATGACAGAGTATAGCTGGAGTTTTAAGGCGGTCAGCGTGGGGCATCTGCTTTAGGCCTGTGATTCTTTAGTGAGGTATTTCTGTGGCCTTTCCAGTTGTTGCAGATGTCTTGAGAGGTACATACCAAATCGGCGTTGTATTCTATAATGGGTCTAATGAGGGATGAGTACAGTAGGACAATGACGTCCTTTTTTCTGGATGAAAAGCCCTTCGTGATGAGGTGTGCCACATAGAAGGATTTCCTGACTGTTGTTGCGATGTGCTTATAGAAGGTGAGACCACTGTCCACCTGTGTCCCTAAGTTTCTTATCACACTTTCTGTGTTTAGTGTACTGCCACCTATATGGTAATTCATGGATACATGTTTTTTCCCAAAGGGGATAACAATACATTTCTTGGCATTGAGCTTGAGCCCATGGCTCTGGCACCAAGCATCTGTTTCTGTAAGGCCCTTAATTTGGGGATTCAATAATGGCTCCCAGTTTGCAGTCATCTGCAAACTTTGTTAGCCAGAGTCCCTTGGTGTTGACCTGTACTTCAGAGAAGTAGATGCCAAACAAGAGGCCCCAGGACTGAACACTGAGGTACTCCACTTGTCACTTGTCTGGAGATGGATTTGGAGTCTGCTACTTTTACAGTGTGGGTTCTATCAGTAAGCCATTTAGCAACCCATTGGGTGACATAGGGATTTATGCTCAACTTAGTAAGTTTATCTATGATTCCAGAGTGGGGGATGGTGTCAAAGGCCTTGGCAAGGTCTAGATAGGCTGTGTGGACCACCTTACCCTTGTCCATGGCTCTGGAGACTGATTCAAAGAAGTCAATCAGGTTCAGGCTTCATGCCCACTGAGTGGCGCACAGCTACAGTTATCCCACTCCACAAGGGAGGATCCGCCTTGGATCCCGAGAACTACCGTCCCATCAGTCTGACAAGCCTGATCTGCAAGGGCATGGAATGCATTATCATGGAACTTATAAACAAAGAATTGGCAACCTTCAAACACTGGACACCACCCAGTTTGGGTGTGTGAAGGGCCGATCTTGTCTCCTGAATCTGATTGACTTCTTTGAATCAGTCTCCTGAGCTGCGGATGAGGGTAAGGTGGTCCACACAGCCTATCTGGACCTTGCCAAGGCCTTCAACACCATCCCCCACTCTGGAATCATAGATAAACTTACTAAGCTGGGCATAAATACCTACGTCACTTGATGGGTTGCCAACTGGCTTACTGACAGAACCCAGACTGTAAAAGTAGCCGACTCCAAATCCAGCTCCAGACAAGTGACAAGTGGAGTACCTCAGGGTTCAGTCCTGGGACCACTCTTGTTTGGCATCTACTTCTCTGAAGTACAGGCCACCACTAAGGGACTCTGGCTAACAAGGTTTGCAGATGTGCAAACTGGAAGCCATTATTGAATCCCCAAATGATGTGGATAGTTTACAAAAGGGCCTTACAGAAACAGATGCCTGGTGCCAGAGCCATGGGCTCAAGCTTAATGCCAAGAAATGTATAGTTATCCCCTTTGGAAAAAACATGTACCCATGAATTACAATATAGGTGGCAGGACACTAAACATCGAAAGTGTGATGAGAGACTTAGGGACACAGGTGGACAGTGGTCTCACTTTCGATAACCACATCGCCACAACAGTCAGGAAATCCTTCTATGTGGCACACCTCATCACTAGGGGCTTTTCATCCAGAAAAAAGGAGGTCATCGTCCCACTGTACTCATCCCTCATTAGACCCATTATAGAGTATAATGCCCTATTTAGTATATACCTCACAAGACATCTGCAACAGCTGGAAAGGCCACAGAAATACCTCACTAAAAGAATCACAGGTCTAAAGCAGATGCCATATGCTGACCGTCTAAAAAAAACTCCAGCTATACTCTGTGGCATATCGTCTACTCAGAGGTGATCTCTGCTTAACATACAAGGCCATGTCAAACCCTGAGCTGTTGGACCTGCTTCACTTAAAGAAAACCCAATCCCACAGAGCCACATGCTCCAGGGATCTAAGCCTTGTTATCACAATGAACAAAACATGCTGGCGGGATAGGTTCCTGACCCAGAAACTCCCCATACTCTGGAATAGACTGCTCATACATGTCAAGCAGAGCACCTCATTGGCCCTCTTCAAAAGGAACCTTGATGATTGGATGGGAGATAGGAAATTCACCCCAGGGATCATGTCAGTCACCCTGCTAGACAGGGGTCCAAAGAAGTGAATATTGTGGGAAGAAATATCCAGGGAATTGTTATGGCTAGGCTTGTATAGGCCCTAGGGCCGATAGCCTATTACCAACCTATGAACCTGTGAACCTATAAAGAATTGCATATGCTGTGGTTCATTTAATAGAAAACCCCTGTTAAGAGAGCAAAAAGCCTGGTTGCTTTATAGAACATAGTACATGTTTAATAAATTATTTTCTGCCAGTATTCATATTTCATAATCTGTCCTTTAAAAAGTATTAGAAACTTAAGCACAACAAATTTTAAAAGGTTTCCTTCTAAATTTAAAAAGACAATTAATTTAAGACAACTATTTAGAATGACAAGACACATGCATTCCTAGGTTTTTAGCTTGAGTTTTGGATGCTTTTTCTTATTATTCAGATATTGTAGTTAAGGTTTGTCCACCTACCTAGAAGCATGCTTCTCTTATTTTCACACTTTAGAAGTTCTTACAACAAGAAAAAGAAAGTTTCTCTCTCCTGATGTGAGAGACTACATGCCTAGCTTGTGTCTTGCTTTTGAATCAATCAGTTAAAGGTCTGGAGGAGATCTTTATGATATTGTGCCCCTGTCTTTTCTGAAATTCTCACTTTGCAATTGGGATATTTGTTAATAGAGGAAGGACATGCAACACCCAGTCATATCAAGATTGAATATCCTGGGGTCAGATGTTTGTCTCCAGATATCCAAACATCCAAGTTCTTGTATCTATTTGCTATACCTGACTTTTACAGGAATATTTAGATCTTGTGCCAAACTGCTACAAAGAAAAGAAATAGGGATCATGTCCCTTTCTTAATTTCCTGGTTCCAAAAAAGCCAAAAATAAATACATAAATAAACAAAATAAAAATCACAGTATGGCTTATGGGAACTACATTTCTTTACCTATGTGCTTATGATACAAATGTGGATGATGAGCACTCTGTCTCCTAAGGTCCCTGTTTGAAAATACCATCAGCCCCATGCATTTTAAATTATCTTTCTATATTAAAAAAAAGTTTATATCCGGGTTGTGAAAGCAGATTGATTATTGATTTATTGATTAATTGATTTATATTATTGTATAAATATGTGCTGCATTTTCTGTGGATGTATTCTCCTTAGAAGGCTACTGCTGAGGCGCTAGAGGTTGGATTAAATATTTATTGTGGAAGATCCTGGTTTTTGGTCATTTATATCTTGGATTTTACTTTTGTTTTTTATTTTATTTGTTGTGAAGTATATCTATGTCCAGTGATCCTTCCACTACAGTGCCTAATATTCTTAGGCTTGATTCTAAGGATTTCAGTCAAACTACCATAGAACAATTTACCATGTCCTTGGGTAAAAGAACAGGTGTACGACCAGCCCAGGATGAACCTACTAATTTTTGAAAGAAGTTCCTACAAAAAGAACAGCAAAGAAGAACTAATAATCCTTTTTCCTGTATTGGACAATGAGCAGGCAACTCTTTAACAGCAGAAACAAAAGAGGTATTTGACAAATTAGATAAATTAATGTCAAAAGAACTGGCAGTCCACTTGAACTTGAACTATTTAAGTTTACAGAGATATTTGGAATTGGACATTACACCTCGTGGCTTAAGAGCCTTTAAAAATCCTACTACCCCTTTTGATATGCAAGATGAGAATGATAAAAAATTTCAATCTAGGTGGGTAGCCGCTAACTATAGATGTTCTATTGAATGGATTAATATACTGGTTGAAAGAGATAGATTAAAACAAGTTAAACTTCAGAATGATATTGCTTCCACTTGTGAATCCCTATCCAGCATATTAGGGGTTGAACATATGGAACAGTGTTTACAGGACATTCAAAATAAACTGATAGACTTTGAGAAGGAATTGCTGAATACTAAGAAATTTAAGCTGAACCATGACATCAAAGATTACAGTAGTGGGTCTGCCTTTTCCCAGTTAACCAGTAAGAAGGACCGAAAGAGGAACGTCCGGTTTGCTGATCAGGAAGAAAACCAGAGACATAATGGTGACATTGGCTCAGATGTCTCTACTGAATGGGAGAGCGAATCTGGTGATTATCCTGGCCTTCCAGCAGCCCAGGATGCTCGTTTTCTACAGAAAACATTTTGGAAGAATAAGAGAACTGAGTTTGCAGAGAGGGAAATGGCTAGAAATGGATTGCGACCACTGAACCGGGTAACAGGCAACAGTATGAGGGACAGTCAGCAGTACAACAAAGGTGCAAAAGAGGTAGATGGAATTAATTCCAGAATGTTTAGAAATGTAATATGTAATAATGAAGAAATGAATAGTGTAGATGCATATGTTGTGAATTTATCAGATTTCACATTAAGTGATCCTACATTTTCTGCATTAAATCATGGTTTCAAATTTATTCCAACTGTCATGCCTAGGTTACATATTATTAAAAAAGATATGTTCTGTTTTATAATTAACTGCATTTAGCTTCATTTTTAAGGATAAAGAGAATGTTAATAGCATGATAAATAATTTAAATATCAGTATGTCTTGTTCTGAAGATTCAGAAGAAAGTTTTTACTCCTGTGCTTTGAATGATGAAAGTTTAGAAGCTGCTAATGCTTATTGTAAGCTAGATAAATCTAAAATTTTAGTTAAAAGTCAATTTATGCCACCATGTACACACAAAGGTATACAGAATTTTCAACCATGGTGGACTTTGCAGTAGAATCAGTATACTTAGATTTTATTAATAATAAAAAACAGTGTGTTAAATTTAATTTAACTAAATTAGAATGGAAAGCATTGAAACAACTTAATAAAAATGAAGATCTTGTGATGAAACCGGTAGACAAAGGGAACAAGGTTGTATTAATGCATTTTTCACAATATATGCAGATGTGTTTTGACCATTTAAAAGATGCTGAAACTTATACAAAGTATGCTGCTAGGGAGTATGAAATAGCTATGCGGAAATTCAAAGGTTTGTTACAAAAAGGAAAACGTTTAGGATACTTTACTAAGGATGATGTAGATAAAAGATTTAATATTGATAACTGTGAGATGGCAATGCTTTACTGCTTGCCTAAGATACATAAAGACATTTTGCACCCACCAGGTCATCTTATAGTGTTGGTATGTAACTATTATCTCAATAATATGGGCATATTTCTGCATAATTTTCTTTTGCCATATGTCATTAAACAAAGTTCTTATATTAAAGATAGTGCTGACTTTCTAGATAAGGTACTACCCTTGACATGGAACAGAGATATGTATTGGCAAACAGCAGATGTGAAAAGTTTGTATACAAGTATCAGTCACCAGTATGGTTTAGAAGCCTTGCATAATATCTTGGGAGACAGTCCCCTTGCATATTATATTTTGGAATTAGTAGAATTTTGTTTGAAAAACAACTATTTTGAATTTGATAATCAAATATTTCATCAATTAAAGTGCACAGCCATGGGGGCAGCATTTGCCTCCATGTGTGCCAATATTATGATGGGATTTTTTGAACTTGAATTTCTGTATCAAATAGAGATCTATAAAAAGTATGTAGTCAAATATTATAGATATATTGAATATTTAATTTTTATTTGTGAAGGGGGTAGAGATGAAGTGGCAAACTTTTTGGATGACATCCAAGAGAATAGATTCATGTTGAAATTTGATGGTTTCCAGTTGGGAAACAAAGTGAATTTTTTGGACATTAGTCTAGAAGGAAGTAAGAGTGGGAAAATTGTTACTAAGGTATATCGGAAATTTGAGGATGACCTACATTTTTTGGACGATTCCCCCATCTTCTGAAATCTCTTCCCCATGGAGAATTGACTAGGGTAAGGAAGCTGTGTAATAACACAAAAGAGGTAAATAGTGAGTTAGAGAAAACATGACAATTGTTTATTAAAAGGGGCTCTAGTGCAGATGAAGTGCAAGTTTCCTTGGACAAGATCAAGAAAGTCATTATATGTAAACCTTGTAGTGGTTATAATAGGAAATATGAGAATAGAACAAAAGGAAAATCAGATAATTTAAAGAAAATATATGCAGTTATGACATGATTTGTTAGCAGAAGAAGTAAAACAAACTATTAAGTTCTATTGGACTTCTTTGTTTAATACAGGGATTTGGTAGATATACTTGACAAAAATTTAAACTTTTCATTCAGAATGGGTAAAATATAAAGGACATGTTAGTCCATGCTAGATTTATAAGACCTACTATAGGTCTAAGTTATAATCCTGATTTTTTGGGAACATATCCATGTACTAAATGTATAATATGTCAATATATAAGCAGGACATTTCAGTGTATTAATGGAATACATTTTCAACCTAATGCTAAGTTTTCATGTAACACATAAAGTATTGTATATCCATTGAGATGCCCATGTGAAATGTTCTATATAGGTGTAAGTAAAAGGCCATTCAAAATCAGGATGCAGGAACATGTCAGAGAGATGAGAAATGAGAAAATAGAGAGCCCACTTGCAATGCATTTAAAAAAAAAACATCACAATAGTATCCCACAAGGCTTATTAGGAACATTTTTAGAACATATTCCTAGTACACAGTATAATAGCAATGTAAAGAAAAAAAAATTTATATAAAGAAACACTTTTTATATTGAAATATAGTACTTTAGCCCATTAATATAGAATGCAACTGCAACGTTTTTATATGAATTTTGTATTTAAAATGTTTTAATTAGTTGATTAATGTTTAAATGATTGATTTATTGATTAACTGATTTATATTATTGTATAAATATGTGCTGCATTTTCTGTGGATATATTCTCCTTAGAAGGCTACTGCCAAGGTGCTAGAGGTTGGATTAAATATTTATTGTGGAAGATCCTGGTTTTTGGTCATTTATATCTTGGATTTTACTTTTGTTTTTTATTTTATTTGTTGTGAAAGCAGTACAGCCTATGCCTCTAGCAAAACTGATATTTGTCATTTGCTCCCAACATATCTTTAACTATGTTTGCCACATACACAAAAATGGTTCAGACTTATAGAATGCCAAATGAGTATAGCAGTCAATGTAAGAATAAAGTGGCAGACTACTCAGATACAAAATTAGTATCACATAAATTATTGTTATCCCAGCTTTGAGAGCTCTACTCATCAATAAAGGGAGCAGAGTTTTGGGTAAGTTCAGAAAGATGAGCTTATTTCTTAACCACAGTATGTACAAGAGGCATTAGTAATCACATTTACAAGGTGCAGCGCCATTCAGACATATTCATACAACTGAGGGATCTTATAAAAGAAATTGCTCCTGGGTCTTTGAGAGAAAAGATTACTGAGCTGACTCATACACCATATGAGTCTGCCTGTTATGTTGTATAGTAGTGTTACAATGCTATAAATGCCTGCTTTGAGAAAACTTCCCAAGTTTCTTTTATAAGAAGGTAAAATTTGCCAAGGACATAAACTTTCTCAGGTGATATCAGCCTAAGGTATTAAATACTACAGTGGGCAAATATTTCCTTTGGCACCTTATCCCATAGTCATACACCAACAACAATGTGCGGAGGAGGAAAAGACCATCAAAATATCAAAGAAATATTAATTCTAAACTAAAGCATGAGTAACTCGGTAAGTAACTGGTTCTTTTATTGGAAGCAGGCATTAGAACAATAATAATAAAACAAGAGGTGCTATCAAAGAGTGCAACAAAGTCTGAACAAAACAAGAAAAACAAAAAAGGGTATATCCTGCTTATGAAACATGCCCTTTTCTACCCCACAGATATCATCCTTTAACCCTGCTCCATACAGTAAAAATAGGAGAGATTGCTCTCTTTTTAAAATAATGGAACCATATAACAAATTTCCTAAAAATGGATCAGTGGGTAAGGAAGCACTGCGTAGGTATTCTATAGAGTTCTGTATCAATCCGCCTATAACTTCTACCCATTATAACTAAAAAGAACAATACCTGAGAAGAGACTTGTGTCTAGTAAGTTTGCCTAGCTAAATGGTGAATAAATAACTAAAAAAATAATATAACTTCTTGAATATTGAGTCAACACTATAAGTTTTAGAGTCAGGAAAGATGATTTTACTCACATATTTTATACTTTCAAAGAAAGAAAAATAATGCAAACTCATTTCAAATGTTTTTATGCTAACCAAGTAAAACAGGAACCAAAGAGTGCCAGTCGATGTCCTGAGAGGTGATAAGTGCACAGACCAGTAAGCATGCATACACATGTGCATACATACATATATATACACATACATGCATGCAAACACTCACACATGTACACTTGGACACAGGCACATGTGGGTTCAAAGACACACACACACACACACACGCACACATACACACGCACACGCACACACATACACACACACACACACACACACACACACACACGCACACATACACACGCACACGCACACACATACCCACAGATGTATAGACAAATATTTCACAACATATTAAAACTAAATTTTAAGTTTTTGTAAGAGAAGTTTCTTTAGAAAATATCTGTACAATGTTTAAAGACAGACTGTTTTTTTTCTTTTCATATGTTTATATTATTATTAATATATATTATTATTAATATATTATCTGCAAATACTCTTGCATATGCTATGCTTTTTTAGTTACTTGTCAGTAATCTCCTGCCATTCTTGTATACTGCTGCTCCAGAATTTGGACATTTTTATTTCTGTTAAAAAGTTAAGATTGTTCTGTCACCCTTGGTGATCTGTATAGTTTGATGAACTGTATTACTGTAATCCCAGTAATATAAAACTTTACTCCCTTGCAAACTTATCAGAGCAATGACTGTGGCAGAATGTGTGTCCATCACAGAAGTGCATTCTGGGTATTTGAACATGTGCGCTGTCATGGGAAGATCAAATAGGTAGGATCAAACAGATAATGGTTAGAAAAAAATGATCAGAATCAACACATAGTTTTATCCAGATAGTTAAGGTTGCAGGCAAAAATTATGTATTAAAACTTGAACGCTTTATTACTGCTACACAAGGGAATAGCTCACAGATCATAAACATAAGTATGTATAAATATATATATATATATATATATATATATATATATATATATGGGTCTACCTGAAAACGCTAAAATCTCTAGACGCCGACGACGAGAACACTGACACCGGAAGATCGACAACAGAGAAGAACGACAGTTGAGAATCCCGATGCTGAGAACACCAACATGTAAAGGTAAGTGTGTGATAGGAATGAACGTTAGGGTCAGGGTGTAGGTCAGGTAAGTGTGCGATAGTGACGGACTTTAGGTTTAGGGGCAGGATAAGTGAGTTAGGGTTAGAGTGCGGGTAAGGTAAGTGTGCGATAGTGACAGAGTTAAGGGTTAGGGGCGGATTAATTGAGTTAGGGTTAGGGTGCAGGTAAGGTAAGTGTGCGATAGTGATGGACCTTAGGGTTAGGGTTTGGGTTAAGGTTAATGCATATATAGTTGTGTATGTAAGGTTTAGTGGTGGTTTGTAAGGTTTTTGGTGTGCTTGTGTTGTGTGTGTGTTTTTCAGGAAAGGTATTTGTTTTGTTGATTGTGGGGATTGTGGTTTGTCGGGCATGTGAAGTTTTGTGTTTTTGAACTTTCTTTTTTTTCAGTTTTGTAGTGTCGGTTATTTCGTTGTCGGTGTTTGGCGTGTCGGTGTTATCAGGTAGACCCATATATATATATATATATAAAGATAGATATATACACACTGCACTGTCTTTGTTATCATTTAGTTTGAGTATGGAATCAAATAAATCAAGATCTTATATAGTTTATTGTGGGTCAACACGATAGTGATACAGTTGAGAATAACTAATATAAATTAACAAGGTCTATATTGAAACATTGAATGCTTAAAACAGTGAAAGATGTTTCATCGACCCTATTTCAGTGAAAGCTGAAAATGTCGACACCACAGAACAGTGATTTCTTTCCTAGGGAAATAAATCACTGTTCCAACCCAAAAAAAAACAAAAAACAGTAAACACTTCCAAACGCATACACACATACCTTAACCCTAATTGTACCCCCCCCAAAAAAACAGTAAACAACTGAAAACACATATGCATGTAACCCAACCATACATCTAACGGGAAAAAAAAGTAAACATTTTAAAACATATGCACTTACCTTAACCCACACCCTAACCCTAAGGTCAGTAACTCTTGCACATTTACATAAACAGTTCCAAACACATACACACTTACCTTAACCCTAATTCTACCCCCCAAAACAAAAGTAAACAGCTGAAAATGCATACACACGTAACTCAACCATACATCTAATGCAAAAATAAAAAAAAAACAGTAAACACTTTCATACATATACACTTACCTTAACCTGCACCCTAACTCTAAGGTCAGTAACTGTTGCACATTCATACTCCGAAGCTATACCGGACAAGGGACCACACTACAGTGCAGAACACGGCAAAGCAACGAATCGGTCAAGCGACTTCTTTCCCAGGGAAAGAATTTGCTGAATAGCCGCTTGGCTGTTTTGCCTGTTCGCTCTTTATGTGTCAACGAAAACACATTCGACAAAATGTGTTTTCGTCATTCTAATAGGAACCCAATTAACACATGTGTACATTATACTGAAGGTATTCTTATTTGCTCAAAATATAGTCTATGTCTTGGAATGAGTACATACTTTCTTTTTGATATCACAAGCTAGAATTAAAAGAGAGCATTGAACCACACACACACACACACACACACACACACACACACACACACACACACACACACACACACACACATACCCACAGATGTATAGACAAATATTTCACAACATATTAAAACTAAATTTTAAGTTTTTGTAAGAGAAGCTTCTTTAGAAAATATCTGTACAATGTTTAAAGACAGACTGGTTTTTTTCATATGTTTATATTATTATTAATATATATTATTATTAATATATTATCTGCAAATACTCTCGCATATGCTATGCTTTTTTAGTTACTTGTCAGTAATCTCCTGCCATTCTTGTATACTGCTGCTCCAGAATTTGGACATTTTTATTTCTGTTAAAAAGTTAAGATTGTTCTGTCACCCTTGGTGATCTGTATAGTTTGATGAACTGTATTACTGTAATCCCAGTAATATAAAACTTTACTCCCTTGCAAACTTATCAGAGCAATGACTGTGGCAGAATGTGTGTCCATCACAGAAGTGCATTCTGGGTATTTGAACATGTGCGCTGTCATGGGAAGATCAAATAGGTAGGATCAAACAGATAATGGTTAGAAAAAAATGATCAGAATCAACACATAGTTTTATCCAGATAGTTAAGGTTGCAGGCAAAAATTATGTATTAAAACTTGCACGCTTTATTACTGCTACACAAGGGAATAGCTCACAGATCATAAACATAAGTATGTATAAATATATATATATATATATATATATATATATATATATGGGTCTACCTGAAAACGCTAAAATCTCTAGACGCCGACGACGAGAACACTGACACCGGAAGATCGACAACAGAGAAGAACGACAGTTGAGAATCCCGATGCTGAGAACACCGACATGTAAAGGTAAGTGTGTGATAGGAATGAACGTTAGGGTCAGGGTGTAGGTCAGGTAAGTGTGCGATAGTGACGGACTTTAGGTTTAGGGGCAGGATAAGTGAGTTAGGGTTAGAGTGCGGTAAGGTAAGTGTGCGATAGTGACAGAGTTAAGGGTTAGGCGGATTAATTGAGTTAGGGTTAGGGTGCAGGTAAGGTAAGTGTGCGATAGTGATGGACCTTAGGGTTAGGGTTTGGGTTAAGGTTAATGCATATATAGTTGTGTATGTAAGGTTTAGTGGTGGTTTGTAAGGTTTTTGGTGTGCTTGTGTTGTGTGTGTGTTTTTCAGGAAAGGTATTTGTTTTGTTGATTGTGGGGATTGTGGTTTGTCGGGCATGTGAAGTTTTGTGTTTTTGAACTTTCTTTTTTTTCAGTTTTGTAGTGTCGGTTATTTCGTTGTCGGTGTTTGGCGTGTCGGTGTTATCAGGTAGACCCATATATATATATATAAAGATAGATATATACACACTGCACTGTCTTTGTTATCATTTAGTTTGAGTATGGAATCAAATAAATCAAGATCTTATATAGTTTATTGTGGGTCAACACGATAGTGATACAGTTGAGAATAACTAATATAAATTAACAAGGTCTATATTGAAACATTGAATGCTTAAAACAGTGAAAGATGTTTCATCGACCCTATTTCAGTGAAAGCTGAAAATGTCGACACCACAGAACAGTGATTTCTTTCCTAGGGAAATAAATCACTGTTCCAACCCAAAAAAAAAAAAACAGTAAACACTTCCAAACGCATACACACATACCTTAACCCTAATTGTACCCCCCAAAAAAACAATAAACAACTGAAAACACATATGCATGTAACCCAACCATACATCTAACGGAAAAAAAAAGTAAACATTTTAAAACATATGCACTTACCTTAACCCACACCCTAACCCTAAGGTCAGTAACTCTTGCACATTTACATAAACAGTTCCAAACACATACACACTTACCTTAACCCTAATTCTACCCCCCAAAACAAAAGTAAACAGCTGAAAATGCATACACACGTAACTCAACCATACATCTAATGCAAAATAAAAAAAAAACAGTAAACACTTTCATACATATACACTTACCTTAACCTGCACCCTAACTCTAAGGTCAGTAACTGTTGCACATTCATATTCCGGAGCTATACCGGACAAGGGACCACACTACAGTGCAGAACACGGCAAAGCAACGAAGCGGTCAAGCGACTTCTTTCCCAGGGAAAGAATTTGCTGAACAGCCGCTTGGCTGTTTTGCCTGTTCGCTCTTTATGTGTCAACGAAAACACATTCGACAAAATGTGTTTTCGTCATTCTAATAGGAACCCAATTAACACATGTGTACATTATACTGAAGGTATTCTTATTTGCTCAAAATATAGTCTATGTCTTGGAATGAGTACATACTTTCTTTTTGACATCACAAGCTAGAATTAAAAGAGAGCATTGAACCACAACTTACAGTATTTTGACAAGTTTTAAAATATATTTATGTTTTTATCTAATGGTGTGTCCTATGAAATATAGTGTTTCTGCATTATATTAGGTAACCTCAGCTTTAAAAGAGTGCTTAAATCCTCCATGAATCACTGCACTAGAAAGTAATTCCCTGCTACTGCAGTCATTATTGTGGTCAATTATATAAGCTGCAAGGGGTTAAGGTTTTGGTATAATGGTTAGGTGGTTACCTCATACATACAAGGTACAGAGTTTGATTCTCACCTTTGAAAGGGAAATTGCTTCTGTTTAAACTGGGGCACAATGACATTTAGCCAGCAGTTACCTATGAACCTGTTCCAACACTCTTGAAGTCAGCACTACTTTGAGAAGCAGAAGTAGCCAGAAGTTCACAGGAAGTAATGTTATCAGCAGATTGAATGGCAGAAGATCGAAGTTTGGCTATAGTATATTACAAGTCATTGTTCTGCTCAATGGTCTGCTACTATGTCAAGAAAAAGCACGAGTGTGTTGTGGCAAGAAGGGAGTGAAGAGTGCCTTCATTGTGTAAAACTCCTATAATGGATTCATCATTTATAAAGAAGTCTTAAAAGTTATTCGGGAGGTTGCAGGTGCTCCCTGTTCTTTCCATGATGTGAGATTAACACAAATAATATTTTTGGTGATTTGAAATGAAATTCAGTGAGAGTAATGGTGACTGTGATAGTGAAATTTTTGCAGTGATGGGGCAGAGCCTGAATGGCTAACTGAAAGCAGCAGTATTTTAGAGCTCCATATAACTAGTTAAATTAGACAGGAAAAATATTATTTTTTTTCTTCAAAGTATAAAATCTTATAGATAAAAGTCTAATTTACATAATTACAAACTTTGGTGAGTTTTACAAATAATTTCCTGTCAAAAAGCTTGGAGATATATTCACTTGTTAAAATGAGCAACTCAAGGAATTCTCGCCAGGATGCTGCCTTAAAGAAGGAACTACAACAGATGGCGTCTACACTGCAGGAGTTGTCTTTGAAGATGGATGATTTTAAAGAAAACCTAGAAAATCTTAAAACAAGCAGTCAAAAACAAGCTGACAGCCTCAAGGAAATGCTACAGCAACACCAGACAATGATAACAGGAACAGACATTTCTCTAAATGACTTAGAAAGCAGACTTAAGGAAGAGGAAACAGAAAAAGAACTGCTTCTTAAACAAAACTCTTGGTTGGTTACTAAAGTAGATGACTTGGAAAATAGGGAGAGGAGAAATAACATCAGGATTTTCGTATTACCTGAAAACACAGAAGGTGAGGATATTATCTATTTTTTATCAAGCTGGGTCCCTGACTTTTTAAATTTAAAAGAAGGACATTCCTTTGGCATTGAAAGGGCACACAGAGCTCTTGGGAAACCTGCCACTAACTCAAACTTTCCTCCTAGATCAATAATTATCAAATTTCTTTCATACCTGGACAAGGAACTGATTTTAAGATCTGCTTGGAGGAAGGCACCTCTAAAATATAAACAGAGCCTGATAAGATTTGACAACGACTATTCATCTAGAATAATGGAACAAAGGAAAAACGTGTGGCCAATGATAAAAAGTTTCTGAAACAAAATAACATCAAGGCGCAACTTGCATATCCAGCTAAGATAAGAATACTGTACGCCAATGAGATGAGGACTTTTATTGACTTAGAGGAAGCCTCTTCATTTATCAAAACTAATAATGTGATTACTTTACCAGAAGATATGGACTGGATGTCACCTTCTCTCAAGAGAACAAAAGAAGCAAATGTCTGGACAGATGTCAAAAAGAAGAAGCAAAAGACTGATATTGTTACAGCCAAATCTCTCAAGGCATCTGCTATGATATGGATTGTTTTAACATTACTTTAAAGGACCAATTTTACTGTTGGAATTTTAAAACAAAGGTAACTAACTACTGGAATAATTATCTATACTTTTTTGAAAATAGATGACACATAAGAGTTTTCACATTACCTCAGGTATGTAAAACAGGGTACTTTTCTTTCACAGAAGGAGGGTTATATAGCATATAAAATATTTATACTGTAAATCAACATACATAGTATATGTGTATTTTCTCTTAATTTTCTCTTTTCTTTCTCTCTCTCTTCTTTCTTTTCTCATTATTTTAACTGCATCTTGTCTCCCTTTCTAAATTCTCTTCTATTTACTATAGTAATATAGTTTGTATATATTTAATAACTCACTATCTATACATAGATAAATAATAGTCTAAAATAATCTAGTTTTAAGGTAGACTATTTGGAATAGTGAACTTAATTAATTGTTATTACAATATTTATTAGATTAATGATAGGCACTGTTATGCTTATTGGGATTGGGGACATGTTCGTGATTAATTCTGAAATGTTCCATTCATGTACATATGTCCTTTGAATTATTTCCTTTTAGTATTAACAAATACATAAAAAAGGAGGGAAAATGTACTGTTGGTTAAGAGAAGTGAAGCTTTCTTCACATTCTATTTGTGTTGCCATAGCAACATTAAACAATTGCTGCAGTTTCTAAGGACAGTGTGAACCTGCAAAGTGCATTTAGCCTCACAGATAAGAAATAATAAAAAAAAAGTAATGCTGCTTAGTTATTAAAATGAAAAACAACCTAAGCAAGGTAAAATAAATACATAATAGGACTATTTGTAATATTGTATGATTTATCCTCATAAGATTACATATTCCTGGAAACACAACCAAAATGTTCCCAAACTACATGTGCACTTAAATGTAGCTGCTTGATTAAAAAGTATTACTCAGTTTATCATGCTGATTTCACAAGCTGTCTCCACTGTAAAAGTTACATTTTATATGTTACTTGAAATTGTCAGTCTCTAGTGCACATGAAAAGATACCTATTACTTCTTGCAACATATTATAGTTGCAGTTACCTCACACTCTTTACAAACTCACTTGGTAACTGATATCTATTCATTTAAAATATCAGTTTAAATATTAAATGTGCCCTTGAAATGCTATTGACATTCTGACAAAATATAATCTGAACTGTAAAATGAATGACTTGAAAGAAGTGAAGTAATGCATAGATATCAAAGACAGTTCTTGACACTACAGTAAAAGTAAAAATATATATTCACAAGGAAGTATTGACATGTTTTAGTCTTACAGTTAAAATAGCTTATTGTCAACATTTTGTGATATCAGAAAGTTTGAAGAGCTAGGAAATTACTATTCTTTGTCGTTATAATGATTATTAGATGCCAAACTCTGCTTTGTTTAATGAATTGTGACATATGTTTATAAGGAAAGTGGACTCAATTACTCACATTGGACTACACATTTCTGGAAACTCAACTGAAATGTCCCCAAATTACTTGTGAATTTAAATGAAACTGCCTGATTAATAAGCATAATTTACTTTAACAACCTGAATCCATAAGCTATCTGCTCTAGATATGCTACATTATATATGTCACTTGCATATGACAGTCTCAAGAGCACATGAAAAAATACATATTATTTTTGAAACATGCTATATTTGCACTAACCATGCATTCTAAACTAACTCAATTGGCAACTGACAAGTTATTTATTTGAAACATCAATCTAAATATTAATTGTGCCCTTGAAATAGTGCCATTTTTGGCAAAACAAAACCTGAATTGAAAAAGCAATGATTCGAAGAAGTGAAGTATTGTACAGATTTCAAAGACAGCTATTGAAACTACAATATAAGTAGAAATGTATACATGCAAGAAAAAATTGAAATGTTTTACACATTTAGTCAAAATAGCTTATTGTTAATTTTTTGCTTTATCAGAAAATTTAAAGAGCTAGGAAATTATTTCTAATTTGTCTTTATAATGTTTACTAAAGTGATGTTAGTCACTGCATTATTTAATGGATTGCGAGTCATGTACAAGATGGACTACTGAATGTTATTTCTGTTTACCTATGTTTTCTGAATTTCTTTTATTAGTACTGATTTAAAACAAGGGAAAGAAAGGGAAGGGAAGTTTCTGTTTTTGGTCAAGGGAGGAGAGGCTTAAGAGTATTCTAACTGCCCTGAGAACTCTCTAAGATGCTCTAAATACTATTTGATTGATACTTACCTAAGGTAAGTCTTGATTACCATATAGGTACCTTCACATTCATTCTAGACCTGATGTGATTACCCATTCTGGAAGCAGGAGGTGCCCTATGCAGGATGGGAATTGTCATGGTGATCATAGTTAATTCTTAGACTCTGCTTTGTAAATCTATAAATATGTAAAAGCACTGCACACTAGAATGCAGGGTGCCTCAACTCAGAGTAAGGATACCACTGATAAGCCATGTCTTTTCATAAGTGTAAGTTGAAGTTGGTGAGCTGAAGAGTGGGAAAGTAAAGGAAGACAGTACACCTACAGTAAATTCATATTTCATTGGTAATCACTCATTGTCTCTTGCAGAGTCCTTTTAGTCATATTATCTTAGAAATAATCTATTTGTTGTTGGCTTATTTAGTGTATGCTCCTCTGTTGCATTTAATTTATCCAAAATGACATATCTGACATGTTTGGGATCTCTTAAGGGTAACTAAATATTGGATATTTTATTACATAACATAATAATTCTTTACACTACTAACATTTCATCCTGATATATAAAATACTGTAGAACAATAATAGAATAATACAGAATGTCATATCTCTTTTAAGAAAATTCTCCATATAATAATTTCACATATGGAGCTCAGTTGATATTGTTGGTTAAAGGTATGAGTGATAATCCAATAGATCTATCTTTATCTATTGGATTAGGAATGACTTTCATTGCATGTTTAAAGGGAAATTCATATTTACTTGTATTTGATACTTTAGAATTAATGTTTTATAGCTGCGGTGGTGGTGCTGCGGTAGCATTGTTGCCTCACAGTAAGACGTTGTCCCATTCAACTCTCAGCTAGAGCGTCTTCTGTGTGGAGACATGCATGAATGGGGGTATCTTCATTGAAGGTTGTGCATCAGGGCCGGCAACTCGGCACCTAAAAATCTACTGCCAATCATTAGCAGACCGGAGTTCTGCTGTGGTGACCCCTAATCGGGAAAAGCTGAAAGACACAATAACAAGACACAACAAGAAGTACTTTTTAAAAGCCTGACCAGAATTTTAATCTACTTGTATTTAAAGAAGAAAGAACATTAAATTACACTCCCAATTTTACACATATAAAAAAAAGCATTCAATGTTATCAGAGAATATGGTATAACTACTATAATCAAAATAAAAAAAGAAACAAAAAGTTTCTTCCAACAATAACTTGAAATGGATTTAACATTCTTATCATTAAATACTAATGGCTTAAATAATGCAAATAAAAGATCAAACTTACTAAAATATTTAAATCTAAATAAGGCACAAGTAGTATTTTTCCAGGAAATGCATTTTAAGACTAATGATAGCTTTATTTGGAACCCTAAGGGCTATACAGTCTTAGCTCAATCCTCCTATAGAACAAAGACAAAAAGAGTATCAGTTTTCTGGAAGAAAATCATAATCACTCCAAAAGTTATTTATAAATATGAAGACAAAGAAGGTCTACTAGAATTTGTTATAATTAAATTTAATAACAGAATATGGACCTTAGCTAATCTATATTGGTTCCCAGGAATTGGAGCAGGAATGGTTAAAAAACACCTAGATTTTGTTTCCAACAATTATAGAGGAGATCTTATACTGGAAGGAGACTTTAATTGTACCTTAGAAGCTTCTGAAACCACCAAGAAGTCTTTTTGCATAGCAACTATTTCAAAATCCTTAAAAAGATGGATTGATTAATTTTATTTAATAGACACTTTTAAAGTAAAAGATGATATATCCTTATTATTTTCCCATAAAGACCATAGATTTGGAACACAAACCAGAATAGACAAATTATTCGTAATTCAAGATCTACAAACAAAAATTCTCAACTTCTCAATAGTTCCATGCCCCTTCTCAGATCATGACTCGCTAATAATGAAGCTCTAAATAGAGTTTAAACCTTTAATCCTCTCAACTAGAATTCCATCATATATCACGAAAATTACAGAATTCAGAGCCTGGATGTTGTCAGAACTACAATTATTTCTTGAAATTAATAGAACAACAGAAATCAGCAGAGTCATGGTTTGGGACTCATTAAAAGTGTTATTATTTGGTAAGACCCTTAGCTGGTACAAAAATAAAGTTAGAGAGTGGGAAACTAAATTATTAGACTTGCAAACCAGACTCTTGACAGCAAAATCTAATAAAAATCAGAATTGTCCAGAAGTCAAAAAAGAAATAGAGGAATTAAATAAAACATATAATGAAATTCTAACACACAAAACTTGTCTAGCCTTGGGAAAATTAAAAATAAACTCATTAGCCACCTCCCCCATATATCTACATAACTTATCTACAGGAATTAAAATACAATCTAAAGCAAATAACATTAGTAGTATATATCATGAAAAGAAAGGGAAAAAGTATCAGATATAGGACATATCCTTGAAGCATTTTGGTTCCATTATATGGAACACTTCAAAAAAGAAGATTTAGATATCAACTAAATAAACTTAGATAAAAACCGTATCAATATAAAAGAAATTCTCGAACACTTAAAACTACAAAAACCTATATCCTACAAAGAAATTGTTGACATGATAAAAGAAAGTAAATCTAAAAAAGCTCCAGGGATAGATCATATAATTACAGAAATATGCAAACTCTTCCCTTCAACAGTAATCTCCCTTTTTCATAAAACTTTGCTAGAAGTCCAGTCAGAAGTAAAAATACCACCCTCATGGAAATATTCTCTCATAACACCAATTCTAAAACATAATAAACCATCTGACCATTGCACTTCATACAGACCTATATCATTGCTGAATAATGATTACAAAATATTCATGTCAATCCTAGCTAACAGAATGAAAATCCCACTTTCAGACAATTAATAATGATCAAACTGGATTTTTATATAACAAGCACACACATGATAATATTAAAAGGATATGTACTCTTATAGATTATGTGAATAAAGAAGATAGAGAAACACTTGTAATCGGATTAGACATAGAAAAAGCCTTTGATTCCTTCAACTGGGAATATCTATTTAAAACTTTAGCACTATTTGAATTTTCTCCTCCCTTCATCTTATTACTAAAAACATATATATTAATAACTTAGCCTACATTAAATTAGGTCATTTCACCTCAGAATCCATCCATATAACAAAAGGTAATAAACAAGGATGCCCCCTTTCTCCTATTTTATTTGCTTTGACTATAGAAATACTTGCAGGAATAATACACACTAATCCAAGAATAAAAGGAATAGAAGTCTACGACCAGTATATATCTAAAATAATGCTTTTTGCTGATGATATTTTATTAACCCCATCAAACTCCAGACAGTCATTAGGAGAGCTAGAAGAAGTAATGGGGAAATTTTATAAGATTTCAGATTTACACTTTAATAGATCAAAATCAAAATTTCTATTTTTAAATAAGAAAAAAGAACTACACGTTACAGATAAATCGATCATAGGAAAACAAGAACTTACGCTAAATTATTTAGGAATAGTGTTATGAAAAAATATAAACGAAACAATATTAATAAATTATAAAAACATTATTAAAACAATAAAAATATATATAGAAAAGTGGAACAAAATTATATTAACTTTTGAAGACAGATTGCAATTAATAATAATGGTCTTATTGCCAAAAATACTATATGCAGCATTAGCAATACAGTTAATTCCTGAAAGACGCATTCTTAACGAAATAAACTCATGTTTAATAAAATTTTTATGGTATCCCAAAAAGAATAGAGTAGCTCTAACTCATCACATTAGACCCTGGAAACAAGGAGGATTGAACTTCCCAGAAATAGAAACATATATAAAAGCATCTGTGCTTAAAACTACAATAGACTGGATAAACCCAAATTATTTTGCCAACTGGAAAGAATAACAAAGGCTATATTAACAAATGAATTTAATCTGTTAAAAAAATGTTTATTAGTAGACAAATCAAACAAACCCTGGTACATACTATGCATAAGTATAACAATATAATATAACAAAACCTTCTAAAACAACATTGACTAATCATTACATCAGTTCCTTTAGGTAACTTATCAATGCAGACATAGATCTAAAACTTTGGTTTGACCTTTGAACCCCATTTACCATCACTAAGAACTTTTCTCACAAAATATATAGGGAAATAATAACTTCCTGGGAACAAAATGGATTCTTATGCTGGTTTCAATGTTTAAATAAATTAAATGTTTTAGATATACATATGATACAAACTGCTTACAATATTCCAACACAGGACTGGTTAACCTTACAAAGCATTCTAATGTACACTCAAGATTTATGCAGATTAATTAATATTTCCTCATTTAAAGATATTCCAAATCTAATACGTTTTCTGTGTGAATTTATATATAATTGTTGTGAAAAGAAAAATTCCATTTCAAATCTATATAAAGAGTTAATAACATATAAAGCAATTCACAAACCATCATACTGGCAGTTCTTAACAAAAGGTCAGTCATTGCAGTTAACAGAAGAAATTAAAACTAACATCTTACTATCAGTTAAATATACCTCTAACACACAGTACTTGAAAATATTTAACTGGAAATACTTACATAGAGCATTTTTAACACCAGATAAAATTAAAAAGATCAGTAGTACTACTACAAATGTTTTTTTTTTTTTGCTGGAGGTGTGAAAAGTCAAATAAAGCAGACTGGATTCATATTTTTTATGAATGTAATAAAATTAAATCATATTGAATAGAATCAATCATTTTTACAAGTTTTATTTAATGAATGATTTACCTTAACTAAAGTATTGATTATACTAAATGTAAATGAAGGTCCCTACCTGAATAAGACAAATATGTATTTGTTATGGACAATATTTGCTATATCTAGGAAATGCATAACCAGAAGGTAGAATTCAAATACACCCCTGACCTTGGAAGAATTCTGCACTTTACTGAAGACAACTGCATCAATGGAAATAAAAATCAAAGAACTACGAATCTATTTCAGGCCATTGGTAAATAGTCCTTGTTAGGAAGTTATATTTTTGTTGGACACTCTGCAATAATCAGTATTGTATCTCTGATAACTGATCTGTTAATTCTATATTTAATAACATACAGTGTATATAACTGAAAGTCAAGCTATTGTAAATATTGTATATAGTTGTTTAAAATGATATTTAAAAATATTATGTAAATGTTATTTTAATTGAAAATAAAAAAAATATTTGAGGGAAATTTTTGCAGTGATGATGCTGGATAAAAACATGAAAACAGTGAATTTAACTAGCATGGAAGAGGAAATACATGCTGATGATAACCAAGAATATGCCTGGCACAATTCAAGCTTTGCCCTAAGATGGTAAAGTGATATTTCATTTGAACCATGAAAAGATAAACACATATTTGAAAGGAGTGAAGTTTGAACTGTAGCACAAACTTTTCTTTAGGGGGAGGGATATATTAGTAGACATGATTTGTTTAAAGTTGATGATACTGAATTTTGAGAGGATGAACTCCTCATGACACCTATGTAGCAGGTGGTGGAAAAACAAAATAAGATGGACAATTGGATGGTGAAGAGAATCATGTGCAGCAAAAAGTGATCATAGAGACCAAGTTATGCTTGAAGAGTCATAGGTTGACTGAAATATTGAAAGAATCTGGGTAAGATCCAATGGTTTTCATCAAACCCAAGATTACTCTATAGACAGAGTTTTAAAAAATCTTCAGTGATGACTGAGAATAAAATTATGCTGCCAGTGTCTGTACCATGCAGCTACCATGGTAAACTCAAGGTGACCTTGGCTTATTTCATGAAAAGTAGCAAATGCTGCAACAGTTATGGTAACCAAGATGGAAGAAAATTTGCAATAGCAGGTTGAGGATGCATGTTGATATATATATATATATATATATATATATATATGTGTATAAATATATATATATATATATATATATATATTATATTATAATATATATATATATATATATATATATATATATATATATATGTATATTTCAGTCTTACAGTCTTGGACATTCAAGTAATCGAAAAGACATTAAAATATAGACTTACTTTTCCAACTGTGTTGAAAACTGTCTTTCAGAGGATGCCATGATCTTTACAAATGTTGAAGAAGCCATTGAAAAACTAAATGAGCTGTATTTGCAATCACTATGGGATGCAATGGAGACTGACTAATCTGGATCTGTGAATCCAGAGAATTCTTCCAGGTCAACTGAGGTGGATGAGGAATGGGAAAAGTACCATTAGAGGATAGAGGAGTAATTATGCTTTGGGATAAGCCATCTGGTTAGATATGGTATGAGATGAGTCAGACACTTGAATATTTATGGACAGAGATATGCTATCACAAAATTTAGATAGCATATTCCAGAAAAGGAGGGAGCTGATTTATGTTTAAACTAAGGATTTGAGAAATTCAAAAACTGGGCTGTTCACCACAATTGCTGAGATTCAAGAATGAACTATTAAATGGAAAATGTCATTATTTTTTAAATGGATATATATCACAAAGCTGAAAATGGTTAAGATTACAAATGCTGTGGCACCCTATTCATTTTTCATTAAGAAGAAATATAATGTCTGATGGTACTCGTAACTGAGAACTTCAAATTATCAGTTTAGAATTCTTTTAAACTGAGGTATTGCTGTAACCATAAAGATTAATGGCAACATTTGAGGATCCTGTCAGAGTTCTATTTATTAGGTGCCACTCACAGCTCCTCTTAGTACTTTTGATATTTTATAAATAATAACAAATTTAAGCCGGATTATGATGAGTTCATATATTTGATCACGTGTATTTAAAATATTACATTATGCTTGCTGCATTCTGTAATTGATGATATATGTTCAAATAAAATAAAATGAACTCACTATTTCAATGTTTTTTATATTTATTATAAGAATCCTATGTAGCTATGTACTGTGGCTTTTAATCAGCATGGAAAAAGTAAGGGTTCTCATAATGAGCTATTGATAATGATGAGATATTATTGTAAGGAATGATGAAACTGTATTACATTACTGATATCAATCATTTAATAGAAGTTTTTGGGAGATTATTGTAAGTTTATGACATCAGTACAGTAATGCTCTGAATAAGCAATTAATGGTTATAATTCTGGTTAAATTAACACTGCTGCTGCTACTGTGAGAGTAAAATGGTATAATTTATAAACAGTAGCAAATGTAAGACATCTTGAAAATTTTACATATTATAATCACAGCTATTCAAACTATTATACTATAATTGTTTCAACTTTATATTGATGAATATGTTATAATTTTTAATCCAGTATTCCCAATGTGTTTCTTTATATCCATCATTTGAAGCTTATTTACTGTGACAGTTAAGTATGTCTTAAATCTGGATTCTAATAATTTAATATTAATTATTATGAGGCGAATGCTGTTAAAGAGGATGCATTTCAAAAGAACATCTGGTTTGATATTAATAAGACCATAAGAGGTTACTAGGCTATTGATCCGGAGGTCATTTCAAGCCTAGCAGTTTCATCCCAGTGTAATACCATAGATACTATAGTCAATACCCAGGACTGTATTTAATAATGACTGCCAATGTCCAGGAGGATTGTGGGTGCTATCCATGGTAAGAATTTATGATGCCCCATCCACTCATCCAGGTTCGTTTTGAACAGTGACATAGAGGTGCTCTACTTCACATGAATTGGCATCCTATTCCAAAGATGCCGTAGTCAATGGGAGACAAATCTGCCCCTACAGAATGTCCTATTCAAGTCACAGGCTATATTTAGGTCCCCGGAATGGGTAGCTCAAGCTCTATTTGATTTATGGATTTGCCGCAAATTCATTAGATTTGAGTGAGAGATTACTCTTTAAGCCAAGCATAAGTCTCCCCTAAGAAGTCTTTACTATACTGTGTATAGTGGCATGGACTTTATTTGGTCTGTGTAAGGAACATGTTGGAGTCCCTTGATCTTCTTAGTTAGAAACCTCTGAGGTCTCTCCAGTTGCCGCAGGCACTTTGTACTGCACATGCCGAAAGGGGTGTTATACTTAATTATAGTCCTGATTAGTCATGAGTACAGAAGCGTTATAACCTCCTCTGCTCTCGGAGTAATGGCTTTGCTAATCAAATATGCTATGTAGAAAGCATTCCTTACTACAATAGACTCATGGTAGTCAAAGTTAAATTCACAGTCAACTTGTGATCCCAGATCTCTTACCACTTCATAGATACATAGGATATTGTTGTTAATTTGATAGTATGATGGGGCATTGTTTTTACCGAAGAGAATAATGATGCATTTCTTTGCAGTCAATTTGAGACTGTGACTAAGACACCAGTTGCTGGTTTGCATAAGACCCTCCTGAAGTATACTGCCTTCATCTGGGGATTCAATAATTACACCCAGTTTGCAGTCATTTGCAGACTTGGTCAGGCATAGCCCCTTAGTTTTACCCTGAATGTCTGAGACGTATATACCAAGCAGTAGACTGCCCAGTATGAGCCTTGTGGCACCCCGCTGGTGACAGGGTCTGCCAGTTGATGTGGAGTCGCCCACTGTGATAATGTGTGACTGGTTTGTGAGACAGTTGGCAACTCATTTTATAACAAAGGGGTTTGCATTCAGTTTGCTAGGTTTATCAGTAATGCCCGAGTGTGGGATTGTGTCAAAGGCCTTTGCCATGCTGAGGTATGCTGTGTGCACAGACTTGTCCTCATTAATGGCCCTGGTCACTTTTCAAATAAATCCACCAGGTATAACAGGCAGGATCTGTCCTTGATGAAGCCGAATTGGGTCAGATCCAGGGTTTGGAGTTCACCTATGTCTTTATTTATGAGGTCCATGATGATACATTCCATGGTTTTACAAATGAAGCTGGTCAGACTTATGGGTCTATAATTCCCTGGGTCTGTTGCTAAGCTACCTTTGTGGAGGGTAATAACTGTTGCTGTTCTCCATTCCACAGAAGAAAAGCCTGTGGTTAGGCTGTGATTGAATAGAGTAGTTAATGGTGATGCTAGTTCATGTTTTAGCTTGTTTAGAAGACAGTTTGGGATACCGTCTGGTCCCATAGAGGGTGTGTTTTTTGCCTTAGACAAGGCTGGAATGACCTGCTCTTCAGATATGTAGGGTGGGGGGTGGGGGACAAGGTTTGTGATAAGTTTGGAGGTGAAAAGGGAGTGAAAGTTTCACAAAATCTGCCCGCTTGCAGGTTTGCTATTTCTGCGGGATCAGTGTGTGTGATACCATTAGTCACTAGTTCGGCACATGCCTAGGTCCTACCTTTTAGGCTGCATATGTAGCTGGAAAAGGCATTATGGCTATCCTTGGCTGTGATTGCTAAGTTTTTCTCAAAGCTACCTTTAGAGGATTAGACATTTTGTCTTATTTGCCTGTTGAGGCTGAAGAGGGTGCTTTTCCATTTGTTGGGGCCTTGCCGTAGTTTTCTTACATAGCAACTTTCTGTATTGGTTGCTATGGTTTGTTGATGCTGGATGTCCACCATGGTGGGTTTCTTTTACTTGGGGCTCTGGTTTTGATTCTCTCTGGAACAGCCAAGTCGATGTTTGCAGTAGTTACCACTTCCAGCTGGGGGTGGGGCTTGTAATGCTTTTATCCCTTCCCCTAGGAGGGTATAGTTTGTTTGGTGAAGGTTTTTAGTCTGACTTCACCCTTTGTGAGTTCTGGAGTTAGTGCTAGTTTGAAGGTGACTGATTTGTGGTCAGCTTTAACTAATGAAGATCAAAGAGTTGCAGTGGTGCATCTGCTTGTCATTAGTGAGGACCAGATCTAGTATGTTTGTTCTTCTTGTTATGGTATGAACAATTTGTTCCAGGGCATTTCAGTTAACAAAGTCAAGGAACATTTGCACTACTAAGTTAGGGATAGAGTAAGTTTCCAAGTTGATGGTGGGATAATTGAAATCCCTCATGACCAAAGTGTTTGGCAATATTTGGATTGACTCCAGTTTGGTCAAGTAGGCCTCATGCACATCGTGATCCATGGAGGGGGATCTATAGCTAACTATGACTTGAATGGGGGTCTTAACCACAGTAATCTGAACTTGGAGTAACTCCATGGTGTTGTCCAGTCTAACTGGTTAGGAGGTAAAGTTATCTCTAATTTAGATAGAAACACTGCCTACTTTAGCTCTCACATGTTTGTTTTGCAGTCTGAAGATGTGTAAGGCATTGTAACCTTGCAAGGCTGGGGTATGCTCTGAGGCCTTGAACCAGGTCTCTGCACAGACATCTACATCATCCAGTGACAGAAATGTTTCCAGGGTGTGCAGTTTTTAGTTTAAGCTCCTAGCGTTTAGCAGCATAACACTTATTTTGTTATGGTTGGCAATTTTCACTAAAAAAGGCACTATGGGGAGGCAAAAGCCTAGTGTTGCCAGGTGCAAACCATCTCTGGCAAAGCAGTTTGATATGTACACCTTTTACAGTTACTAGAAAATATGATTACTGTTTTAAATTCCCTCACTAATATCCATAGAAATAAGTTAAAGAGAAAATAGATTGAATTGCATAGCTTTCTGCCACCATAACCATACAGGATATATGCTAAGAAGATACAATTCTTACAAAAGTTTAGTTATTTGAGAGGAGTATAGAGCATTCTCCAGTTTAATGAAGCAGGCTATAAAGCCTGTGACTTTCAGAGTGATAAAAACACATAAAAATGATACATTGAAAGCCATTTATTTCAATGATACTAAAGCCCAAGGATCACATGCATGTTTCACTTTAGTCAAGATGTAAACAACAGAGGAGCCCTGTTTAGAATTTCAACCCTTAACAATGCCAGCTTGTTTGGCACTCAACAGTTTTCTCTAAAAATCTTCTAAATGGGCAGTTAATTTTCGGTTCCCTACTTGTGAAGATCATGAATCTCTATGATTAAGGAAAGACAAAGTCCATCATTCATGTAGGAATAATTGTGATGAATAAATCCTTTTATAAACAATACCAAAACAAACACTAGTGAAGCATATTGTAAGGACACCATGTATGGAGAAAAGAGTTTGGTAGTGTATGTAAATAAATATTTAAGTCACGTTTTCTAACTTCCTTCCCTAGTTTCAGATATTGAATTGCAGGAAAAACGTCATTAGCTCAATCAAATCAATCAACTTCTCTTTTTGACTGAATGTGAAGATAGGAGTTTAAAACATACATCTTAATCTCAAGATAATGACAAGCCAAATTAGAAGGTGCATTCAGTTTTGCATAATAATTTGGAAACTGTCTTACGATAGCCCTTATGTTGGTTAGCAGCACACCTGTGTTCATGTCATGAAAAAAACAATCATTTTTTCTTTCCTCCTAATACAATAATTCAGCAAAGCTCATGCATGGAACCTGTCAAAAACCATGAGCAAAGTTTTTTATTTGACTGCATTAAATTGAAGAGATTTGGCTTGAAGGAATTCAAATTTCCAGACAAGTTCCAATGAAGTAAGTTGAGAATAACAATGAAAGGGCAGTAAAAGACAGCATTTCTAGAAAAATAGAGAACGGTGCACCTGTGTTCTGTGGAATTTTCAAATCATGAGTTACAGATAAACAAAAAATTGAAATTACGAAGAAGTTTTGTGAAGACTAAATCATGCATTGATTGATCTGATGCATAATCACAGAGATTCATGGACTGAAATTCTTTCTGTCTCTGCTAATTACATCTTCTAATCAATTACAAGAACTGTCAAGGATTAAAGCAATGCACTGATTACTTTGATCCCTTTTTCAACATCAACAATAAAAGATGTCTCCTAAAAAATATAAATCTGCAAGCCCCTAAGTAAATGTCTGAACTGTATTTTTTTACTTTTGACATATAAGCCATTATTTATTTTATTTATTTATTTAAGTTTGATGACCAGGGAAGTCCACTGTTCCAAGAAGAGCCCATTTTCAGTGGAGGCCTGGGGAGAAAAGCTCCACAATAATTGCAAGTTACATTTCACATGTTACAAAGGACATAGTTCATACAGCTAATTAAACATTTACAGATAAGCTCCATGATATTTGCAATTGGCTTGTCACAATGTTACAAAAATGAAAAGACATAATTCAATATAGAAATTTCAACATTTACATAAAGTGAATATTTTTGTTATAAACTCAATTGTAGATTTAACATTTCAAAATATTTAGCTACTAGCCATTAGTAGGTTAGGAAAATATTATGCATGGAGTGGGTAATAGTATATTTGAGAATTGGAGAGTATACTACAATAGATATTAGAGAGAAAAGTAGTTTTTAGTAGGGGAGGGATTGCTTTGGGTGGGATGAAGTAATAGTAGAAGTAGTTGGATGAGTCAGTGCAAGGTGGAATGGGGGGGTTATGTTGGAGCGTGGCAAGGGCATTCCCATTTGGAAGAAAGATGAGAGAGTAGCTGAGATTTGAAATTTGTATGGTTAGGTAGGTTGCATAGGTGTGTGGGAGAGAGTTCCACTGTTTAGCTAAGGAGTGGGACAGCAGTAGATAGCCAGGAGGTTGTGCAGATTTGTAGACTTGAAGGAGATTTTTGTTTTTGGATCTGAGTGAGCGGTTGGGAATGTAAGGTTTTAAGGAAGTAGTGAGAGCTGGGCAGTTGGGAGGTTTAGAGATGAGCTTATGGGCAATGCTGAGTTGTAGGTAACTGAGGTAGTTGGGTAGTTCAAGCCAGCACATGGGGCTAGGTGCTACATGAACAATGACCATGATCTAGAGCCAGTGTTCACACCACTGAGTGTCTAGTCCTGACATGGATGTACTTCTGTACTACACATGTGCAATCAAACCTACACCAAAGCAATTTAGTGTCCAATCCACTACCGCATTTCTTTTGAATGTGGGAGGAAACTAGAATGCATAGAGAAGCTAATGCAAACACAGGAAGGACATGCACATTCCACACAGAAGGCACTCCTGCTGACAGTCAAACCAGAGAACCTCTTGCTGTGAGGTGACAAAAACTACATACATATATTTTTTAAGGCACTTCAAAACTAATACTGGCATGAAGTCCTTCAAATACTTTTCTTCTGAAGCCTGTTTATTACATTGCTATGTAGGTTCACTAAGGGAATACATAAATGTAAGAAAAAGTAAATAGATTTATGACACCTAGACCAGCATCAGCTCATCCTTCAGAGATTATGGCTCTTTTTAATGGATTCCATATATGGATCTTAAGATTTGAAAAGAAAATACTAAGCATAACTATTTCAGATTTCTCAGATAGCTTATAGCCGCATCCACTATCATTCCCTAAGCCTAGTGTTATCAAATTAACTAACTTTTTTTGGTTAAAGACATTTTCAAAAGCCTTACATAGTGAATGCACTCACTTCATGTGTTGTAATATTTTTCCAGGTCCATTATGTTGTTTTACTTCCTGTATATACCATACTCAATATACCTTTCCTGTTCAGTGTTGGTCCCTCATGTAGCTAAATGTAAAGTTTCATAAGTTCATAGGATGTTACTAGGCTATGGATCCAAGGGTATTTACAAGCCTAGCCGTTAAATGCCACTATAATACTAGATGACTGATATCATCTATGCCCAAGGTTTTTCTAGCAAGCACTACCCATGTCCAGGAGTGAAGCCAGGGCAATCCCAGGCAGAAATTTATGGTTTCCAATCCAGTCATCCAGGTTGCACTTAAACATGGTCATGGAGGTTCTCTGTTTGATATGGATTGGAAACATATTCCAGAGTAGTGGCAACCTATGGGAGATGTATCTTGCTCTCCAGCAGGTCCTGTTTATGTCACAGGCTGGACTGATGTCCCTGGAATGGGTGACTCTAGTTGCATTTGACTTATGGATGTGCAGCATTTCCATTAGATTTAGGTCAGAGATAAGCCTGTAAACCAGACATAAGTCACCTCTAAGTAGTCTATATGCTACTGAATACAGTGACAATAACTTCAGCCTGTCTGCATAAGAAATGCTGGAGACCCTGAATTTTCTTAGTTAGAAATCTCTGAGGTCACTAAAGCTGCTGCAGTTGTCTGGTATGATGGATCTATATTAAAAACACGAAAGTTTACTTATCCGAACACGTAAATGCCAACACAAATTCTGCGAACTGCAAATCCACCAAATGCCCTAAACCACAAAATTCAAAGACTCAAAATGTCATAGTTGTCCCATCCCACTGCCTGCTACATACTACCTACACAAACAAACTAAATAAACCGCATACATACACTAACCAAAACCCTACTTCTAACCCTAAACTAAACCCTACTTCTAACCCTACACTAAATCTTGCATATACCACCATGTATGCACTTAACTTAACCCGCACCCTAACCCTGAGGTCCATAACTATCACACACTTATCTTAAAAAGCTATACCCAAACATACTAAATAATCCACACACATACACTTAATAAAACCCTACTTTTAACCCTACACTAAATCTAACATACATTACCATCTATGCACTTACCTTAACCCGCACCCTTATCCTAAGGTCCGTAACTATCGTAAACATACCTTACGGAGCTATACCACAGAAGGGCCAACCATGACAATTTGACGTTTTGGATTTTGCGCTTCAGGGCGATCGATGTTTTTGCAGTTCGATGAAGACGTGTTGGCATTTAGGTATTCGGGTAAGTAAACGTTTGTGTTTTTAATATAAACCCGGTATGATACATACCAAAGGGAGCATTATATTTAATAATAAGCCTGATGAGGGATCAGTACAGGGGAGTTATAACCTCTTTTGCTCTTGAGGTGATGCCTTTGCTAATCAGGTGAGTGACATAGAATGCCTTCCTTATCACAGTAAACAAATGATAGTCGAAGTTGAGGTCACAGTCAACTTGTGTTCCCAGATCTCTCACTACAGAATCAGTACTTATGGTATTATTATTTATTTTATAATAAGCAGGGACATTGTTTTTACCAAAGGGAATGATGATGATTTAGGATTTAGTTTAAGACCATGGCTTTGGCACAAATCATTGGTCTGTGTAAATCTCTTTTGAAGAACACTGACATTGCTAGGGGATTCAATGATAGCACCTAAGTTGCAGTCATCTGCAAACATGGTTAGCCACAACCCCTCTGTTCTGGCTGGGACTTCAAAGAAGTATTTGCCAAATAAGAGGGGGCTCAACACTGACTCTTCTGAGACCCCAGTGGTGACAGGTCTGCTGGTAGAGGTGAAGTCTCCCCCTTTGACTGAGTGTTGTCGATCAGTGAGCCAGTTTGTAACCCACCAGACAACATAGGAGTTGATATTCAACTGGGTTACTTTGTCAATGATGCCTGAATGTGAGATTGTGTTGAAGGCCTTGGCCAAGTCAAGATAGACTGTGTGCACATCTTTGCCTTCATTTATGGCTCTAGTAACATTCTCAAAGAAGTCCACCAGGTTTAGCAGGCACAACCTACCTTTGACAAAACTGAACTGGGACAGATCTAGGGTTTGGAGGTCACCTATATCCTTATTAATGAGAACAATGATGATTTGTTCCATTGCCTTACAGATGAAGCTAGTTAAACTTATGGGTCTATAGTTACCCAGGTCTTTTACTGACCTGCCCTTGCAGAAAGGGATAACAGTCACTGTTTTCAGTTCACTGGGGACAAAGCCAGTACTCAGGCTGTAGTTGAATAGGGTGCCTAGTGGAGTAACTAGCCCTTGTTTAAGAGCATTAAGAATGCAGCCCATAATGCCACCTGGTCTCATGGAGGCTGTGTTCTTAGTCTTGGAGACAGCATTGATGACTTGCTCTTTGGAGATGCAGGAAGGAGGTGATGTTGAAGACATGGTTTATGATATGCTTGAGGTTATACAGGGGTGAACTTTTCATCAAGCCTGTCAGCTAGCAGGTTTCCAGTTTCTGCAGGGTCCGTGTGTGTGATACCATCCACAATTAGTTCAGCGCACATCTAAGTTCTACCTTTTAGGTTGTGGACATAGCTGAAGAAGGCTTTATGGTTATCCTTGGCTATGGTTGCTAAATTTTTCTATAGTTGCTCTTTGAGGATTTTACAAGTTGTCTTATTTGCTTGTTTAGGCTGAGGTGGGTGCTCTTCCCATTCTGTGTTCTCACTTTTGTATTTTTAGATAGCATCTTCTTTTGATTATTGTATAATCTATTAATGTTAGACATCCACCAGGATGGTTTATTTTTTATTGAGGATCTTGCTTTAATCCTATCAGGCATGCGTGTGTCTATACATTTGTATAGATGTTTATACAGGGCATCGGTATATACCTTAGTATAGCCACCAATGCTATCTGTAGAAACTGGAGTTTGGACATCTATTTTACCATCCCTTAGGAGGTTATAGTTAGCTTTGTTGAAGTTTTTTAGCCCGACTCCGCCTTTGGAAAGTTCTGGTATTAGTTCTACTTCACAAATGACTGACTTATGGTCAGATTTAACCAGTGCAGGCCTTACACTTGAGGCATTGCATTGCTTATTCATATTAGTGAGAACCTGGTCTAGAATATTACAGCCCCTTGTGGGGTGGTGCACTATTTGTTCCAGGGCATTTGAGTTAACAAAGTCCAGGAACTTTTGTGTAAGTGAGTTTGGGCTCATATAAGATTCCCAATTAATGGAGGGATAGTTGAAATCACCCATGACTAGGGTGTTAGGTTGTACTCTCATTGTAGGTAGTAGGTCTAAATAAGCTGTGTGGGCTTCTTGCTTCATGGAAAGGGACCTGTAACTGATGATGGCATGAAGGGGGGGTCTTACCCATGGCAATTTGGACTTGGAATAACTCCATAGAGTTATCTTGTCTAACCAGTCTAGAGGTGTAATTATATTTAATGAGTATAGATGCTCCACCTCCTTTGGTTCTCACACCTTCAATTTGTGGTATGAAAGTGTAGACAGCATTGTAGCCTTGCAAGGCTGGGTACTTTCTCTGGTCTTGAACCAGATTTCTGTGACTGTATAGATGCCAACATCTTCCAGAGAGAGGAGTGTTTCCAGCGAGCACAGTTTCTGATTTAAACTCATAGCATTTAGCAGCATGACCCTTAGTTTCTTTGTGTTTGATATTTTCACATCGGAAATTTTGTTTTTGTGGCCTTGCCTAAAAAAGACATTATGGAGGAGGCAAGTGCCTTATCCAGCAACTGAAAGCTTGGAGGTGCCAGGTGAAGTCCATCTCTGGCAAAACAGCATGGTTTGTCTACCATGTCATGCCAGGCTGACAGGAACTGGATCCCTTTAGAATGACTACAGAAACTAAGCCAGTTATTGAAGCCAATCATTGTTTGTTTATATTGTGGTATCATGCTAAGCGAAGGTAAAATGTTGCTGAAAGCTAGGGACATAACTGCCTGGGACACATATTCTTAGCGCTCAATCATGTCTGTCTTCATATAGTCCAGAGAGGTACATCTCAAGTCTTTCACACCAACATGAACTATGACAGAGTCATAATGGTACTTGTTATTGAGAGACTTTAGTGCATGTGTGATCTGACAAATCCTTGCACAAGACCAACAGCTGACTGCAACCTTCTTCTTGTTTAACCTGGTGAGTGGGGCATCTGTATGTTTCACTAAAGTCACCTATAACTAAAACATTTGGATCAGTTGTGCATTGCCTTAAGGGCTTATTTGGTGAGACACTAGTGCTATTGTTTTTATGTGTATTAGCTGCTTTGGGTGTAGGGTTGGGTGTAGCATGTTTGTGTTTTGGAGGTCTCTGGTGTTTAGGTAGGTTTCTGGAGAGTACCTCTGCATATGAAGGTTTATTTGCTGGGTGCATATTATGAATAGGAGCCATGGTGTGTGAGCTGACAACCTGTTTAGTGTTGCTGTTCTGGGCACAAGAGAGCAGTGATTCCAGATTCTTAGTGTAGGACCACCTCTCACAAATTGTACTTGACTGATTTAGGAGTAAGGTGTTGTTAGTGTACATGAGGCAGTTCCTGCACTGCTAGACAGCAGCTGCTTCTAAGGGAAAATATGTATACTGGCGCTTTTGTGTCTATAACCGGCAAGAGATACCTCCTCTGCACGGAGGTGCATGATGGTGTGCTACGTGCAAACAAGAGCAAAGCAGCTAATACAAAGAAACCAATGAAAAAGCACAAAGTGAGCCCTGAACCAATGAAATAGCTCAAACTGAGCCCTGAACCAGTAGCCTTCAATTAGATAATCCTACTGTACACTCCTGCTATGAGGGTACAGGAGAGGTTTCTTCAAAAGATGTCCTGATTTTTAGTGCTCAATCCTCAAACAGAACTGGATTCAGCCAGTCTGAATCCAGTCTATACTACGGCCAATAGAAGTACAACAGAACGACAGAATTAAAGCAGAATATTTTTTTCTTAAATTAAATAGGCAACAGAGTAAAGAAGCAGCACAGGTTTTTCTTAAATGAAATATAGCAACAAAATAAAATAGCAAAACAGATCTTTTCTTAAATAAGTAAAAGCAGCAGTTGGTATGAAATACAGTCAAGTGTAACAACTGCAGTAGTAAAACTGAAACTTAACATTTGTAGTTCTTTTGGATATTTGGTATGATCAGAGGAGCAGCGGCTGATTGCTTAACTCTCTAGAGCCTTTCTAAGATTAGAGCTAACCCACATTATACAAGGAACATAATTTAATGCAATCAGAATGGTGCATCAAGGATCACCTGCATGTATTCATGTTCGTAAAAATGTTTTGAAGGGGCCTATGGTTTAAAAACAGCTGAAAGGTAAACTTAATCCACCACTGGCCAAATATATTTTCCTTGAATGTGGGTTTCAAGGGCAGAGAAGCTTACTGTTCATGCTAAACTGGTTTTCATTGTGAGACTGTATTGTTTTGTTTAGCAAATGGCTATCAGTGTTTATACTATAAAACTTGAAATAAAAGTTTTAAATATCTCTAATCATTGTAGAAGTAAAGAAGAAAAGAGCACACATGCTAATAGGTTTGAACAGTGTTTATGTTAACTGGGGAAAAATAGCCAAGTAACAGGACACTGAAATAGCTGGGTGCATCCAGGGCCACGGCCCTGATCCATTACCCTGCCTAGCACACCACTTGACTATGATCTGGCTCTGCCCAAGTCCACAGATGAGAAATTCAAAACATAGGTACTAAACAACCAGAGATGCTCCTACTTGGAATAAATCTTGTTCTCCTTTATGACACCAGCTATAACATCTTTTCCATTTTGCTAAATATGATTTCCTAGTAGCCATTTATAGCCTTTTTTAACTCCCAATGCTTATCATGAGAAAAAAATACATAAATAGAATCAAAATTATTTCTTCTGAACTTTTAGATGGAGAGTTTGAGTTCAGTGATGGATTACAAATCCCTTGTCCTTGTGAAAAGATCTACTCTTTAAGAAATATGTTGATAATAGCAATTAGTCGGATTCAAGACAAGGGACAACCAATATTGCCTTGGCAAAATGATAGATACCAGAGAGTTACCAGAAGCATCTTCATAAGTTTATCTTGATCTTTAGACGAACTTTTGAGTATCACATGAAATTTAGGAAATGCATAGAGAAACATTCCTATGGGTGGGAAAGAAAATGCATCCATTCACCAGGCCTTTTCACAAGGTGCCCTGCTACTGAACTGGTTTAATTGACTGTTGAGAAAGGAGACAGACAGATCTACTTGGGGAATTTTCCATAGGCAGAAAATGTCCTGGAAGACGTCTAGGTATAACATCCACTCATGATGGTCTACATGTATCTGCTCAAAGTATTTGCTGTTTTGTTCTGCACTGATAGCATACACGTGGCCTCCAGAGAACAGTTATTCTTTATTGCCAGTTCCCAGGTAATCATGGATGGTCTGTATATGGGGTATGATTTTGTTTTCCTTTGTTTATTGATATATCACATCATTGTGATGTTGCATGTTATCACTAACAGGGAAACAATGGATCCACAACTGACTTAAGAGTTATGCTAGCTTTAATTAGAGACATCAAAACCATGAGATTTATATGCTTGCTCCTGAAATGAGACTCCCATATGCCCTGAACCTTAATGCCTAGCAATACTGCTCCATATGTGAAGTTTGAAGTGTCAGTCATGACTGAATGAGCAGAAGGAAGTGGAGAAAACTGGAGGCCCAAATTTAGCAAGACCTAACTGGCTGGCGCAACATAGATGTTCCTTCTTGATGAAATTGAGTATTTGAACGTGGTGAGATAAGGGATGAATATGCTAATGAACTGATTTGAAGTGCTATTTGGTTTTCCTCATTTGTAGACTGGCAAATGGAACAATTAGGATATATGAAGTCATGTGAAACACAAAGTTTTGAGGAACTCTGTACCAGTAAATATGCTCTAATTGGCCAGATTTGAGAAATGAACTCAGTAAGATGATTCTTTGTCTAGATGTTGAGAATGCAAGGGATAAAGAGGTATATAGCAAGTACACTAGCACACTAACTTGTTATGTGAGTTTAAAAAATATATTTTTTCAGATTAACTTGAACTCTATAAACTGCTGAAAATATTTATGGTGAACTGAAGGACAACTGAGGTGTCGAGAGACTGATACAACTGAGATGTGGTAATCATCCTAATATGGACACTAATGGATGCCTGGACATCTGAAGAGGCTATGACTAGAGCAAAGCACTTTGTGAAATCTCTTGGAGCACTGTAAAGACTGAAAGGTAAAGATATATATTGAGAATGCAATCCCAAGGCAAATAATCTCAGGAAATGTCTGTGTTTTTTGTGGCTTGAGATGTGCAATAAGCATCTTTTAAGTCTAAGGTTACTAGAAAAGCCTTGAGAAATGAAAGGAGGAAAATGCTTTTCTAAAGTAAACATCTTTAATTTGAAACCAGAACAAATGAGGTTATTCTGAAATTTCCAAAACTGTTTTCCATGTGCCTATGTAATGGAGGCCCTCATTCTATTATACCTAGGAAAAGGAAGTCTGATAGTATTTGTAAAAACAGTTGGTTTTATTAAAAAGGACCAGAAGAAGATGGATAATTCCATTGTTGTTTGAATCATGGTGTCAACTTACTCCTCTCTTCCAGTTTCTTTAGTAGTTCTCCTGAAGAATTGCCAAATAGAAGGTCATTCTGTAAACTATGCATTTCTATGCATTGCAGCACAAGTGGCAGCAGCATTGGACACATTATCCACTGCAACATGAGCACATTTAATAGTATGCTTAGTGAGCTGGGAAGCAGAGTTTAATATTTTTAACAGGGAAGATTTAATGTCAGGGTTAGGAAGTGAAGCTAAGGTCTGCTAAATAGATAAAAGTTACATGGGCATGTGACTCTGGCAATTAACAGCTGTAAAAGCCATAGTTTAGAAAAAATAGACATTGTTTATAAATGTGTCAAAAGAACTACTATCATTGTCATTTGGTATAGAGTTAGAAACAGAAAATGCCATAAAAGCTCTGGCCCCCATCCTTAGAAATAATGTCAGAATCTGCAGGAGGGTATCTATAAAAGGAATTTATGTATGTCAAGGCCCCCTGTAAAATGTGTCAAGTTTCCAAAGGTAAAGGGGTTCGGAAACAAGGAAGAAGGAAATGCATTATCCACGGCCCCTAAAACTGGGGGAGTTTGGTTTGGGCAATTCATTTTTAATAATTCCAAACTTTTCTGAGATTCTAACACTACCCTACCATCCCATTTAAAACATTTCTTAATTTTTTAAATTGCATCCCTAAAATAAATATCCTCTTGGGGTAAGATTGGGAAAAGGTGTCTTATGATTCAGAATCACACGGAGTATGGGAGCATAATTGGGACATGAAGTCCACAGCCTTAATATCTGATTAAGGAAGCGCCACATGATCTGAGTAAGAGGGAAATATCTTTCTTTTAACTGGCATAGAAATCGAAAGTGATGGCCAAAGAGGCTGTATTGCCTTAACAGGACTTCGGCAAAATTACACAAGTCTTCTTGAAATGAAGAAGGAGACAGATTTTTTGCCATTTTAGTCCTCTTTTTAAGAGTCTCTAGCCTTAAAATTCTGTAAGGGGTGTCAGAAGATCTGACCTCCACTAAAAATCAGGTGATGTCCTCTCTCACCAGTACCTGGTGAATACCTCCCTTACTCTCAGAGATTATGATCCTAAGTGCTCCCTTATCGACCAAGATGTACTTATCTAAACTTATACCTATCCATAGTCACCTGACTACCCATCTGCACCTATCAACTGTCCCAGCTAGATTTCATTGCCTCCGAAGTAAATTCCCCCCTATATCTACCTGTTACTGTTTCAAACCACACCCCGACCCCTCACCTCACAACTAAGACTCTGTATTAACCTTTTCCAACTGTACAGTAAAATGAAAATCTTCCTACCTTTGCTCCTACTTGCCCTCACTTCCCTATCCTACATTACATCCATACAAACAACCTTCTGGCAAAATGAACCATCTCCTTCTCTCCCTAACTCTATAGGAGTACCACAAATCTAAATATTGGGCCCACTACTTTTCTCTATTTTCACAAACAAGCTACATATCTCCTACAAACAAACCACACTAATTCAGTATGCAGATGATTCAACACTCATCTGTGCAGCCCCATCTGTCACCACCCTACAAAAACAGGCCTAAGATTGATTCTCTGCTATTGAAAGTTGGATCACTGATACCCAACTCATCCTCAACCCCAATAAAACCAAATTATTCTTGTTTACCCTTAATTAAACAAAAAATACTTCCCTAACTTTCTCTAGCTCGTCCAGAAATGGCACTATCATTTCTCCATCAACCCATGCAACACTCCTAGGGGTAGACATAGATAATAACCTATCTTTTGATATTCACATAGCACAAACCATCCAGAAAGTTCACAAAAAAATGGGAACCCTTTATAGACATAAAAACTTTCTCACAGATAAAGCAATAATTACCCTAGCTCAAACTCACCTCTTATCAACACTTACATATGCAGCACCGATCCTAACCCATATTAGAAAAACAGATCTGGATAAGTTGGAATAATGTTATAACAAAATTGCCAAATTTTCCAGCAACTCGCCCTTTAGAACCCATCACTGACAAGTACTAAAAGGAATTCACTGGCTTGAATTTCCTCACTTAATAATTTACCAACAACTGACTTGTGACTTTAACATCATGAGCTACCTAGAGTAATCTTCAGCACTAAAGCAGCTACTAACCTCTTACTCTACCACTCGCCCTCTGCGCTCATCTAATAAACCTCTCCTCAGTATTACAACTGTCAACAGTACTGCTGGTAAAGCCCTATACTCCCACACCATAGCTAAAAAATGGAATAACCTCCCCACTGATATAACCTCTATGACTACAAACACACAATTCAAAAAATTACTCAAACGTCATCTCAGGGAAACCTGGATCTGCCCATGTATTACATGACAATCTGTCTTGACTCTTCTTCTCCTCCTCTATACAACTCTAATTCTAAGCCACAATATTCTCATAAACATTGTAAAACAAATATAAGGTGCAGGTATCCTTAGGTCGACAGTCCAATAAGAAGTACTCTGAAGTTCTTTAACGCAGGTTTATTAAATAAAAAGTAAACAGCGTTTTCGCCGCCTTGCTAAAGCAGCTTCCTCAGAAGAAATAAAATTCAAATAAAAAACGTGCTTTTTATACTGACAGGAAGTGACATGACAGCATGACATCTTAATATTAAAAAACAAAAGACCATACTTTACAATATAAAAACAAACAAACAACTCTCTAGATGCAAGTTGACAACCTTATTTGTGATGTATTGTGTCTGCAAAACACTATCAATATATCCTGGTAAATGCTTAGTGTGAAACTCTTTCAAGTATCCATGATAGGTGTATATTTAAAACACATTTTAGTATTTAAAGTAGTCTATACTTAGATGTACAAAAGACAATGTCACCTATCTAAGATAACTTCTTAGTTTTAAAACAGCTAAAATGTTGCTGTTTTCATTAAGTCCCGGGAACCTGAATGCATCCAGTTTAAGTTGCCATTCAAGTTCCCGGACTTCCAAAATTAAGGGGATGGGTCCTCCACGAATAGTGTGTGGTACTTGGTCTATGCACATAAAGGAAAAACTGTGTCCTGGGTAAGCTATAATGTGCTTGGCTAGTGCATTGTTCTCTGATTTTTTTCTAATAGCATAATCGTGTTCGTAAAACCGATCACGGGCCCTACGGTCTGTTTTCCCTATGTAAAAACTCGGACAACAATTGCAAAAGGCAGCGTAAATCACTGATTTTGATTCACAATTGAGTTTCTGGTAAATCTGATATCTCTTGTTTCTTATAGTAAAAGAATTACCAGTCTTTACTACTCTGCACCAGTTGCAAAAACCACAGGGATACATTCCTTGCTTACTAGATTGTATATATGGTAAATTCCTTTGTAATAGTTCTTTCAAGTTGTTACCTCTCTTATATACAACATGAGGTCTGTGTCCGAGTTTTTCTGCTAGGAAATAAAATACCAGTTTTTTAATATTGTTGACCAAATAGTCTGGGAGTTTACACTGAATGTTGTAATAAAACTCAATGCATAAGGTGTTTTTGTATTAGTTGTAAAAACCTCCCCTGTATGGCTTATGGTCACTGTACTGGTATCCTGGGCTACATGTTCAATGTAAACTGCTGTTTTATGAAGGATAGGCTTGTAAAACCCTTCAGTTCTTTTAGTCTCTACTGCCAGTATCAAGTCGTCTAAAAGGTCCATTGGATACCCACGGTTAAGGAACATGTCCTTAAGATTTTCACATTCACGTTTAAAACTGAATATAGTACTGCACATTCTCACAGCTCTTACTAGTTGACCCTTAAAAATAGATCTTTTTTGTTTGTAGGGATGAAAACTAGTATAACGTAGCATGGAATTGCTGTAAGTAGGTTTTCTATAGATAGTAGAAGTGATCATTTGGTTAATAATGTCCTTAGACAATTTTACATCCAGGTATTCTATTTCTTTTGTAGAAAATTTATATGTGAATTTTAAAAATTCAGTAGTTCCATTAAATTCTTGAACTACCTGGGCTGCTTGATCACTATTACCTTGACATAAGATAAAGATGTTGTCTAAAAACCTAGTGTAAAACGTAATGTGTTTAGTAAGGTGTGGTTTGTTTCTGAGAAAATTATTTTCCCAAAACGCTACAAAAAAGTTTGCGACACTGGCACCGCAAGGGGAGCCCATGGCGACCCCTTGCTTTTGGATGTAGAAACTTTCCTCAAAAATGAAGTAGTTAGAGGTAAGAACTATATGGAGTAGTTCAGTTACGAGGTCAATTTCATTTTTAGAAGCACCAAAATCACGTAGGAGCAGTTCTGTCCATTCAATCACTTCTTGGTGTGGTATGGAAGTATATAAATCTATCACGTCAACAGTCAAAAAGTTGACACTTCCATCGAAGGGAATGTGGTTTATGTTCTCCAAGAAAGTCCAAGAGTCTTTACATAACCCCTGAATCTGTTTTATGTATTTTGAAAGGATACTATCAATTAGTTTAGAACAGGGGTATGTAATAGATGAGCGGCCATCAATTAAGGCCCTCATAGGAGGATTTACAACATCTTTGTGGATTTTCGGGATGCCGAACATTATTGGAATTCTTGGGGAACATATGTCAATGTAATTATATACGTCGACATCAATTTTACCTGCCAAATATAGATCTAGAAAGTAACCTTTAATCCTACGAAGAGTAACATTTACTTCGTTAATTGAAGAAACACTGTAGGCAGGTGAATTCAACACTAACAACATTCTTCGTTGGTACTCTAAATTATCAAACACTACAAGCCCACCTCCTTTGTCTGGTTTCATTAACCTGACAGGTAATTTACGGAGGTTCTCAAGGGCTAAAGCCTGTTCTTTTGTGATGTTATTTTTACTAATATTCTCGTTAACAGATGGTTTTGTGAGCAAGTGTCTGTAATCAGCCTCACAAACATTTTCAAATAACTGAAGGGTTGAATGTAATGGCGTGTTGAAGGTACTAGGGAGCTTTAACTGAGACTGTACTTTAGTGGGCTCATCGCAAAACAGTAGTTTTAAATTTAGTTTACGTACAAAACACTTTAAATCGATAATAACCTTAGCCAAGTTCACTTGTCTACTAGGAACAAAAGTGTTCCCATATGATAATAATTCCACTAATGCTTCATCAAGACTAATGTCAGAAAAGTTATAAATTGTGAAGTCACCCTTTTGGTTTTTGATAATAGTAGGGTAAAAATTGTCAGAGGAATCAGGTTCTGGACAATAATCATGGTTAAGTTCTGTTAATATCTGTTCTTGTTCTTCCTCATGGGTGTCTGTTTGTTGCTGGCCCCTAAAAAATTATTTTTGTTATTTTTGTTATTAGTATAAGTTCTAATCCTGTTACTGCGTCTAAGCCCCTGATGGTGGTCTTCGTCTTGACCATTATTATCAAGCCCTAATTCGTCTTCTATAATAGTGTCATAATGTGGCAAACCCATAGTGTTGTTAGTCAAAGGTCCTGTAAACTGATCAGGAACCTCAAGTTTGGGATAAGCTCTGTTTTTACTATATGCAAGTCTATCCCTATCAAGTTTCTTAGATTTATTAACCTTAAGTTTGGTTAATAAAGCATCAATACTGGTAAGTATACGATTGTAGTCATATTTGTATTTCAAAAAATCAATGTCCATCTTAATAGCCAAGTCCAGAATGTTAATGTCTTTTGTCAGAGTTTCAATGTGAGCTTTATAGTGTTTAACTATGATCTCCAGTAGCTGAATTCCTTGATTTTGAAAAAGCAGTTTTAGGTCATCATAAAAAGCAAGTTCAGTTAGGAGACCAGAAGGGGAAAAGTTGTTACGTAACCCCTTCGGTACAAGTTTCTCCTTAATGCATTGTTCAAAATAGGCAATTTCCAATTGTAGTTTTTTTAACCTAAGTAATTTACTGTCAAGTACCTTTAATTTGACTGCGATGTCTTCACTAGTAGTCGATTGGTTTCCTTCAGGATTGTCTTGATTAGAAACAGTGGTAAACTTAAACACAGAAGTGTTCCCCATCCAGTCAGTTAGCGAAGGAGCTTCGTGTCCATTAGACCTAGGAAGGTGAGTCTCCACCTGTCCTGACATTGGAGCTCCATTACGCAAATTGGTGTTAGGTGGAAAGACATTCCCCACATTAGAAGCAGTAGTAGAATTTGCTTCCCTTGATGGTCTCCCTGGAAATAAATCGCCTGAGACACCAATGTTAGCGTCAATACTAAAATGTGTTTTAAATATACACCTATCATGGATACTTGAAAGAGTTTCGCACTAAGCATTTACCAGGATACATTGATAGTGTTTTGCAGACACAATAGATCACAAATAAGGTTGTCAACTTACATCTAGAGAGTTGTTTGTTTGTTTTTATATTGTAAAGTATGGTCTTTTGTTTTTGAATATTAAGATGTCATGCTGTCATGTCACTTCCTGTCAGTATAAAAAGCGCGTTTTTTATTTGAATTTTATTTCTTCTGAGGAAGCTGCTTTAGCAAGGCGGCGAAAACGCTGTTTACTTTTTATTTAATAAACCTGCGTTAAAGAACTTCAGAGTACTTCTTATTGGACTGTCGACCTAAGGATACCTGCACCTTATATTTGTTTTACAGCGTTTTTCTTTCACTTGTATTGGTGTTATTCTCATAAACATATTTAAACACTTCTTATAAAAAGCTGCTTTGGTCATTGTATTTGTCTCACTGCCCTCTTTAGTAGCAACATGTAAAACGTTTAAATTGTATGTAACTGCCAGATAAAAATAACATTTTCAGTCATGTCATTAGTACTTACATGTAACTGTTTATCTAACAATATCTCATTTCTGCAATGCCAGTGAAGTATAGATAGCTAATGTTGATTGTCTCTGTAATTAATCCGGTGTCTTTTTCATTCTTTGTATTTTTCATTGTCTTAACTACTTACTATATGTTAATTGTGGAGCTTTCCTCCCCGGACATCCACTGAAAATGGAACTGGTCCAGTTGGATTTTCCCAGTTAACAAATGTAAAATAAATAATTAAAATATAATAAATACATCCCAGTCCATAGCATAAAAGGATATACTACAGGGATCAGAAGAAGATGATATGAAGCTATGAAAGCACATCAATGGAGATACCTGGCCCAGATCACACAACAGAAGGTGAAGTCAGATATTCCCAAAATGCCTCTTTCATCACATTTTTCTGTTTCCTCTATGGGTTGGAAGGGAGGTTGAAACAGACTCAGTTGCTGTGGATTTGTACTCCATCAGTGCTATTTGTCAAGAAAGTTCTGAGTATTTTCTGCTCATATAACCATCTAGTACAAGTGCATACTCTCATGTTAACTCACTATAGCTGGATGACACCTCAAGGTGTTCTGCAGTTGCAGCCTACTGACAACTATAGGTGTCAACTATTTCTTACTCATATTTGCATTAATAATCCCAAACCCATGCTACATACAACATATTTACAACTTTGTTAACATTTGACCTCTGGCTTGTGCAGGTAAAGATAAATTGTTGTTCATATAATATTTATTTATATTGTCATAAATTTAACATTTTTCTAAATATCCTGACAACCAAATAGCACTGTCAGAACTGTTTAACCTCACATGAAAGCTCTCAGATGGGTGCAGCTGATAGTATGTGTGTAACTTGAGCAGTTGCTGAGATATATTAGAAACATAATACCTGTTGTGTTTATGATGATTTATAAAATCCAGTTTAATACTTAGATCCTAAAGAATACTACCACTGTAAAAATAGTTTGTGCTGAAAGGTTTGCCATTTGCATTTCTTTAGCAACCAATATGTTTCCAGAGACGTGAGCATTTGTTTGAAATGGGAAGACATAATTTGTTTCTATGAAAAAACATAGGTTCTGCCATTGGAAGTTACAGTGCAAACTTCCAGAGGTACATGGGAGAGAATGCTTAAGGCTAGATGTATAGAGTGTAAGGAAGGAACCCAAAGCTTTGTATACTGGACAGAAGTCTGATCCTTGGCAGTATATGTCTCATATAGCTATTCCAACAGTGATCTGATGAAGAATATCTTATAAATCATGTTCATTGTTCATGCATAAACCAATCTTTCTTATGAAATGTCTGCAAAAGACAATCCCGGGATTCAATAAACGCTGTGTAGGTTCCATGCAAAGCCTACAATGGAATGTATTCACATACATGATACTGCACATTGCGTGGCATCGCACAGCCTCACTCCATGAATATTAATGATGTGTGGCACATGTAGGCAAGGTTTCACATCTTGCTCCGGTGTTGCTGGCCATAAAACCTGTATACTGAATGCGGATTGTTCTACTCAAATGTTAAACTAATGAGGGGAAAAAGGGCAAGCTTGCATTTTCTGAAGGATATGAAGTACAGAACAGAAATGTATGTCATATATTGATTGCAATCTTCAGTGATTTCAGAATAAATAACTCATTTTACATGGAATAGGCCAAATATATGATGCAAATGTCTGGACATTCTGTTAAACCATTGACAGTCTGCCTGTTGTATTTTAATTTCTCCTTTATTTTTTTTTGGCAGTGTTTTGTGATACTCCGCTTGGCATAAACATGTTTAGCTGTGCTTACCTGGGTTACACGAAGCACAGCAGCACACAAACTGGAAGAATGGACCACCCAGGTTGTAGACAGCACCCAGACAGTCACAAATATAAACTGGATGCATTCAATTAATAATATTGTGCATCGCGCAAACACGGTAAGTGGTGTTACACTATGATTAACCAAGGGACCCTTACAAATACTACTAGGATAGCAGATATCATCTCACTAATCCTGTGGCAAAAGGTGTTAAGTGTAAGTGTGGAGTGCAGATTGTACGAAGATCTAATATAGGGTGTGCAAGTTTGGTTTTACTGTTGTGAGATTGCAGATTATAGCAATGAAGATACACAACTGTTTTTTTCAACTTTCTTGTTGTAATAGCTGCAAGTGGAGGAGAACTGTATATGTAGTAAATTTGACTAGCCCATTTACACAAGTGCCTGTATACCTAATAAGCTAGAAATTGCATTGTTTGCCACTGCTGTGCATCACTTACTATTATGTAAACATGGTGCCTGGCATTGCACACTCTCACCTACCATGTTTGCAAGCTGGTAAGTGATACACATTGATTGCAAATGTTGCAAATCCAAAATGTGCACACTCTCAGTAAGCATGAGACTTGCAATAGGCATGAAACAGCAACATATAAACTGTAATCAGCAGGAAATGCTCATTAGACATTGAGCTTGACCTATGGCAGACATATCTGGAGTTGCTGGAGACAGTGTCCACTTTCAGGTGCAGTGTCGGGGTGTACAGGAGTGCAAGATGTCTGTCTAGTTAGGGAGTAGGGGCTCAAGTTGCTGCAGCAGGACATTTCTGGCTCAGAATATAAATCTGAAGCCTGGAATAGTATTGCCAGGGCCTTAACCAGCATGACAGGTATTCTCCACACAGGTGAGCAATGCAGACATCATTTTGATGACGTCCATAGGAGGAAGTGGGATACCCTCAACCTTTGAATCAATAAATGTCAGGCAGGGGGCACCCCACAGGTGTGTAAGTATCAATTTCAGTGAGTAATTATAAGAGTTAAACGCTGAATATAATCAATACTGGCATTCATAAAGGTGTTTTGTTCTGTTTTTTCCACAGCTGCTGAAGAGAGAGAGTTTTGAATGTTCGATCCCATGCCAATCGTCTAGTAAACATACAAGAAGCATGTTATGTATGTAGCAGAACAGCACTGTCTAAATGGTATTTTAATAATGATAATAATTTTGATAATAATTTTGTCACATTAAAATTTAAGGACCATTTAGTTGCTGTTTAATACAGTTGTATCAAACCGAGCATGCATATTCCACCTGTAAAAGAAACTATGCATGCCTTAATCTGTATGAGAAAACAATGGTGCCGTATTCTCAAATAGTGAGCATACATCTCTAAACTGTAAAAGGAAAAGTATGCATGTAATAGTGTGTAGGACAAAAGAACAGTACAGTATTTTAGTGTAGACATTAGTTGTGGGTTCAAAAACCACACTTCCCAAATATACAATGCTGTTATGTTTTCATCATTATTGGAATGTAACTTCATACCGCTATACCAGTGGCACAAATGACCTTCTGTAATCTGTAATCAGTATAATTGGAGCATGCATATATGGAATATACACATCGAGGACTGGTGACTATAACCTGTACTATAGCGTGCCACTGTTATAAACTGGGTATTATTAAAACTAAGGAGGACACTTGTTAGGAGTTTGTAGTGTTAAAAGTAAAGGTAAAAGAATAGAGTCAAATAATTGTGTCAATGCTTTGTATCTCTCATATGAAGTTATTAATGTTCTCCCTTTTTTCTCTCACCCAAACCCTTTCCTCTCTCTCTCTCTCTCTCTTTTTATGTTTATTTTCTTTTTTTTTGTTATTTTTTTTATATTTTTTCTGTTTTTCCTTTGCACCACAACAGGGTAGGACTGTCCCACAGGATCCACCTACTCACACTCCACTAGCTATAGCACTATTGCCCAGTGCATCTGGTGCAGTACATGGCAGCACCCCATATCCTGCCCCTGCAATACCTAGCCCCTGAGGTAGTTCTGCCCAGGAGGATAGGCTTATGGCTACCTCTGGTGGTGGAAGGGGTGAGTTTATCATCCGTGATAAACTGCCAAGGATGGTGCATAGGATTGTGCACCACACTGTTGGCACACACCTGTGCTGGATGGAGCACCTGTTCTCCATCCTTGTGCAGAGCACCCATAGGAGGCATAGATGTCAGGCACTGCAGGCAGTGGTGCAGTGAGGTGACAGTGATGACAGTCCACTGGCTGAGGACTAGATTCTCACTGTCAACCACCTCAAGGTATATGGGACTGTGATTTCCCATCCCTCTCTACATCCATGGTGTTCACCCACCTCATGTGTTCTTCACCATTCCTGTCTCTTGACTTGTTTGTCTTGTCTGTCTGCAACTACTTTCTCACCAGCCCGACTTACCTCACCCAGACATTCCTACAGCCCTTGCCCATCATTCTGCTCTCTCTCAAAAAGAGAAACAGGGCACCTGTTCCACTATTGGGAAAAATGACCACAACAAATGCATTAGCCAAACATCCTGCTATTTGTACACATTTTAAGAAGTTTTTCTTTTGGGTAATGATTCAATTAATTCTGACTGCTTTACTAGTGACTACAAAGTTAATTTAGAAAGTAAGGAAAGCAGTTGGCAGATCAGACTGAGGGCAGATAGAGGTCTAGGTTTCAATGAACAAGTAGCATTAAATGCTTTTTAAAAGCACTAAGGATTTAATGGTATTAAAAAGTTATTTTGTTAATATATGCTTTTTACTTATTGCAGTTGATTTTTAGACCTGTTACTTTAAATTTTCAGGGAAATTTCATGTTCATGACATCATCAATTTTATCTCTTACTGGCTGTATGGATCACATGTTTTATGTGCAGTTCTTTTAACTTCTTTTGGTGGATCTACATTTTACATTTTCTGATAAAGTTCTGTTCTGATTAAAGTAGCATGAAAGCCTTGCCTTGACATTACTTGGTTTTAGTTCAGAGTTTTTTAGTTTGGTCTGTCTTTGGAATGCTGCTGAAGTTCCCTTTGTACTTCCCCGTGCTTGGTCCCCATATCACTAATGTCATATCTTCTTCATTAGATTTATATGAAGCAGCATTGTGCGATCCCCTGTAATGTTTTATAATGCAGTGTTGCGCTATACTCATTTAGTTTTGTACAGCAGTAGTGTGTGATGTTGAGCTACTAACAAAATACTTTAATGTATATCCTATAGCTAAACTATTTACCCCCAAAAGGAACTTATTCTGCATTAATTGCATTAATTCCTACTGCTAGAGACTCAGTTAACTAGCAGGTGTATACAACAGCAGTTAAGTCTACCATTTGCTATACAGTCTCTAAAATGCACCTGCTAATCAAATGAGTCCGTAGTGCCACCAGTTAATGCAGTGATAAATGTATTTTTTGTTCAGATCGTACTTGATTTTCATTCAGGTGTACGTTAACAGGGTCTATATTAGATCAGCAAATGCTTAAACAAGCGAACGCTGATTGATCGACCTTATTTTAGCGAATGTTAAAAATATCAAAGCAACAGAAACTCAAATTCTTTCCTAGGGAAAGAATTTGGTTGTCCGTTTCTGTTGCTTCGGTATTTTCAGTGCTGTGGTGGAAAGTTATGGGTCGGATTCAGGTAAGTGTGTGATTGTGTGGATGTGAGTGTTAGGGTGGGTTAGGTGAGTAAGGGTTAGGGCTCGGGTTAGGTATGTATGCGATTGTGTGGATGTGAGGGTTAGGGCGGGTTTAGGTGGGTTAAGGTTAGGGAGCGAGAGAGGTGAGTGTGCGATAGTGATGGACCTTATGGTTAGGGTTTGGGTTAAGGTAAGTGGATAGTTAGTGGTGTGTGCATAGTTTAGTGTAGTGTTAGGTGTCAGATTTTAGGTGTATGTGTGTGGATTTCTGTTTGTTTGGTGTGCTTGTGTTGTGTGTATGTGTTTTGGATCAGCGATTTTTTTTCCCTAGGAAAAAGATCACTGATCTGACAGTTCAAGATTGCAAGCTTTTGCTTACATAAGGTCGATCAATCAGCGTTCACTTTTTTAAGCGTTCACTGATCTAATATAGACCCCATTAACAGTGTTAAATAATTTTTACGTGTAAATCCATATTCTGAAGTGTAATAGTTGATATGGAGTGTCTAAAATATGGCTAGATGATACTGGTTTCCAATTCAGCTATAAAATGCTTAATACTGGCTTTGCATAGCTGAGCGTTAATGCACGATGTGCACCATAGCACAATTACTTTAAAGAAAAGAAATGGGGAAGAGAGGAAAGTGGTGAAATTGGGACCAGGCAGAGGAATGGACAAAGTGAAAACAAGGCAGGAATGTGTATGAAGGATGTAGGAAAGAAACATAGCTATCCATTTCTTCCAGAATAAAACATACAAATGTTGCTGAATTTGGACTGTCATCTCTAGAGGGAGGGTTGACCATAACACAGTCTGTTGTATAGATATTTGGAAAGAATCATGTGTGCAATGAAGACATGTGCAAAATGAAGAGCTATGTATGTGATGAAATTGTTTTTTGTGGGACAGGTGTCCATTTTGTTTGAGCGAGAGAGAGAGAGAGACAGGAATGTTGGGGAAGGGCAGTAGGAATGTCTGTGTGAGGTAAGTTGGGCAGGTGAGGAAGCAGTTGCAGACAGACAAGACAAAAGACAGGGGCAGTGAAGGACACATGAAGTGGGTGAACACCATGGTTAGGGTGAGGGTGTAGACATCATGAACCCATGGACTTCAAGTTGGATGACAGTGAGAATCGAGTCCTCACCCAGTGGACTGTCATCACTGTCACTTCACTGCACCAATGGCTGCAGTGTCTGACATCTGCATCTCCTTGTGTTATTTAATACAATGATGGAGAGTGGTGTCTCCAGCTGGTGTAGGCATGCATCAACAGTGCAGCGCACAATCCTATGCATCATCTCTGGCAGCTCGCCATGGGTGATAAACTCACCCCCTCCACCACACCTACCAGAGGGATCCACAGGCCTATCCTGCTGGGCAGAACTACATGAGAGGCCGAGTAGTGCAGGGGTGATAGAGGGGGGGGGCTACCAGGTTCTGCACCAGATGTGCTGGGCAGTGGTTCTGTGACTGGTGGGGTTGGGGTAGGTGGATCCAGTGACAACCTTACCCCCACTGTGCTGTGGGGAAAACAAAAATAAAAAAGTAAACACACACACACACACACACACACACACACACACACAAGATAGAGAGAGAAAAGGGTTGAGGTAAGAGAAAAAAGGGAGAACATTAGTAACTTCGTATGTGACATACAAAGAATTGATACAATTATTTTACTCTATTCTGTTACCTTTACTTTTAACACTACAAACTCCTAACAAATATCTTTGTTTACTGTTAAGACTACCCATCTTCTAACAGATGTACAATATACTACAGATTGCAGAAAGCAATCCTTGACATTTGCATAGATGCACAGATCTGTGGCCTAAATATACTTTTTTCAGTTTACAGCAAGCCAGTGGTGACATTGCTTTACAGCTCTGATGTTACATTACAGTACTGAAGAAACCTTAACAGTATTGTATATTTGGAAAGTGTGGATGTTGAAGGCACAACCTATGACTACTTTGTAATAATAAACTGTTGATTTGCCCTCGAGAGTAATGCATGCATAATTCCCTATTACAGTTAAGAAATGAATGCTCAATTTGATACAAATGTATAAGTAACAAATAAAGGCATTGTAACTTTTAATGCTAAAATATCCTCACTGTTGAGATACATACATACCACATGGGTCTCACAGCAATACCAATCTAGTGACATGGGTCCGCACATTCATTTCCTGGTCTGTGATGGCTGTGGAAAAAACAAAACACAACAGAATGCCATTAAGCATACCAGTCTTGACTATATCCAGCTTTTAAAACTTTAATAAATAGACAGATGCAACTGGTAAGTGCTTTCATTCAACATGAAATGAAAGCACTTAGCAGTTGCATTTGTGTATTTATTAAAAAATTAGCTTGGTGTTTTTAAGCTGCTTTTCTTTCCTTTGTTTTTTTATATATGGCTATTTCACGAGTCTTTTTAGACATATCCAGCTTTTAACTCTGAGAAGTAGTTTCTGTAAGTGATACTTAAACATTTATGGGGTGCTCCCAGTCCTACATTCCTCAATCCAACAGTCAAGGGTACCCATCTTCCTCATGCTGATGTCCCTGTAGTGGTTCCTACATTGTTCAACAGTGGGGGGACATCAGTAAAACTGTTCAGAACCTGGGCCAGCCTATTCCATGCCTCTGTCTTGTAATCTGAGCCACGATAGTCTCTCTGTAACAGCCCAGGCCCATGTTCATTTACTAGGAGTCTAAAAACAATATACAACACATACACAACTACAAATACTTTGGACTCCTGGACACCCCATCTTTGAGCATGGAATCTCAAAAACTCTCCAGAAATGCTAGTCATGCCTATCACAGATCAAAACCAATGTGGAATGATGTTTTTCCACAAATTGCAGGTATCACACTTACTGGGAGTGCACACTTTCTGCATTTTCAGCATTTGAAAGTGTTGAGCATCGCTTACCATCCTGCAGTCATATTGAGTGTGGACTGCCAGGAAATGTGTTTGCGCAATGGCCAATAGTATTAATTGAATGTATCTGGTATATGTTTCTGGATGTCTGGGTCTTGTCTGGTACCTGGGAGGCCCATTCTTCCAGTTTATGCAGTGCTGCTGTTTGTGCAAACAAAATGTGCAAAGCCAAAGCCATTTGTGCTAAGTGGTGCATTGCACAAACAGTGGCCTCCCCAAAAAACAAAAACAAAAAATATATAAAACATGGGGATTAGACAAAATGTAGAAAATTAATCTATGATATAGAGTAGAAACTGTTAGTACACATGAGATATGACTTCATAGGTCTGGATCCCAACTCTCACTGCAAAGCACTGTCACAAAAAAAGGAGGAGGGACTTATCCATCTTTGCCCTACAAACACCTTTGCAGCAACATATTATTCCTCGCACAACCAAGTGTGACTGAATGTAAACTATCAAGGCATGACCTGTTATTTGTAAATGTATTCTGTGTAATATATTAGGATGTAGTGCATTATTGGTCACACAACTTACTATGATTATTTCTTACCAATTTACAGCTGTGTCCTACCTTTCTGTGTGTCTTGGTCATTAATCAGTTATCTGACCAGTACTCATAGACATGCAATGTGTAAGATAGTCTATATCATTTGCCGTAAAATGTGTAAGGATATTCACTGGGAAAAACATGGTATGCAGTTGCCATCAAATTAATGGAAGTTTGGATGCCACAAACAAGTGTAGACTTCTGTTTTGGAGGTGGGGAGCAAAGGTGGGTTCCTGTCATGGAACATGCAGGTATATAATGTTTTTTCAAGGAGGGGTGAAGCCAGGCTGAGCTACTGTTATGGCACAAACAAGGCTATGTTGCTCTTGTTACTTTTCTTGTTTTGCATCCTGTCAGTTTGATCTTGTGAGGGTGGTGAAGCTGGAAACTGTTATGTATCTCATTACTTTCAAACTTCTCTTTTATGATTAGCCATTTCAAATGTATGTTGCTAAACTGAGTACATGCAGTCATCATCATTACTTTGGGGAAGTATCAATGTGTGAATCTTTGAGGCCTCAGACCTACTACTTGCTAATGGGCACACAGTGGTCAAATAAGTCTCTGCTGTCACATGTGACATTAACTTCTGTACAAATCTCCTACCTTGTAGTTGCTCACTGTACCAAGTGATGAAATACAAGGACATGTCATAATATTATTATTATACAATATACATGTTCAGGACTTACCTTGTAAATGCAGCAGTTGCCATGGTTTAAGTTCAGGAATGACAGTGATGCAAGCAGTACACAGCCAATACATGGGGATGTAAAGGCTCTGGGTCTGAGTTGAGGCTGACAGAGGTCTGAGGGTTCCTGTATTGTGTCCCTGTATATCCTGCAGCATGCTACAATTTCTATGTCATGTATATTGTGATAAATTAAATGTGGCCTGAAAACTCTTCTGTGTCTCGGCCTAGGCCTATTGGCAGCAACAGTAACATTGCCTGCAGCCTGTAGCACATATAAATGGAGTTAAGTAGCAGCAGCTCCTAACATTCTGTCTGTGTAGACTTTCTGTGTCTGTACTCCACTACTTTTGAAGTCCGCAGGAAAAAAACAGCATAGAGTCTAAATGGTTGCTTTATAACCTCTTGAATAGCTCCACCAGATTGGTTGATTAGCATGCAATTCAGCTGCTTATGCTGTAATTAGCATCTCTAAAATACAACCGATACAGATCAAGTATGCCACCATGTTTTTACCTACATAATGGAATATATTAATAAATAATGTGAAGCAAAGCCTTTTACATTATCTGTATGCATTAGTTTGAAATGTACTGATGGCATGGCCATGTTTGTCAAGCCATTTCAGAGTTACAAATGATTGACAATACATGAAAATAGTAAGCTGTGTGATACATATGTACAAATGTTTCAGGGACTGGTCCTATGTATGCATGTTTAGCATTGACAATGTGTTTTATTAGCAAAATGTTTCATGTGCCTGTTGTTTAGTGGGTGGGAAAGCAAAGAGAAGTTACTATTATGTCACAAACTAGAATGGACTGTTCTTTTATGGGGTGGCACAGTTTAGTTACTGCTATGACACATACAAGGATATGTTGTCCTTGCTAATCTCCTTAATTTGCATCCTGCCTCTTGTTAGTATTTCACATATGTCATATGTGTTATGTTTTTACAGTGGGTACTACTGACTACCTACCTTAACTGTTTTATCTGCTAATGGTAACAGTTACTTTGTAGTTATGTGATAGTTATGTGTATTATCATTCTGGTTGTTTTAGGACTGAACATGTCATTGAGGAGCAGACCCCCCATTCAGGGAAACAGAAAATGCAATAGTAGTGGGCACACTATGTCAACGTGGAGCTTTTCTTCTTGGAAGGGGTCATCCTAATATGCCAGAGAGGCTGAGGATATGACAGCAAATTGTTGCTAACATAAATGCTGTGAGCGACCATGGCTATATGCATGAGTAGGTGCACCACAGAGCCACTGGCACGGTCCCATCTGCATGGAGGCATGCAGCTGCTATTGCCCAACACCAGAGGGTAACCAGGAGTGGGTGTACTGTAAGACCATCTCTCAACCCCAGTGAAGAATTTCTGGTGAATCTTCTGACAAAGAACAACTCACAACAGAGTGGTCTACAATATGTCACCGATGTGGATGCAACTCCTCCTTCTTAGTCCCAGGAACAGCTTTGTTATATGACCAGTTCAATATTGTTGTATAGTAAAACAATTGAAATAAAAGTTACTTCTGTGTCACTTGTGTTTTTTTTGGGGGGGGGGGTTGAATATTAGTACAGTGATAAGCTCAGTTTGGAGTTGTCAGCCATGTTGTTGTTAAAGTAACACACCATGCTGATTGAGAGGAGTACATGTAGTACTTCCTATCTTACTGTTTACTGTGATGATGTTGGCCTTATCTCTTGCTTAACTTATTTCCAGACCATCAGGAATCCAGCAATGTAGGCCTCCTACAGGTGGTAAGCCAAATAAAGTTATTTCAGTACTGCAGCTCAAGTTCTAAAAATCTAATGTGTCATTTTAGGCCTACTGTGTGTATTGGTGTACTGCCTGTAATACTGGTAGCACTGTTAGTTGTTTAGCATATATTGCGCCATAGTAGTGAAGGTATTAATGTATGCCTGTGTTTCTCCCTTTTTATCACAGGTGCTCATGACAGTGGGAGTGTGGGCCCTGTGTCATCTGATATCAGTGTCTCATCAGATACTGATGATGATGGTGGTGAAATGGAGGTGCAGTTGGGGGTGCAGAGGTTGAATCTCACACAGAGGTTGACATCAAGCCACCCCATTCTTTTTCTCTGGACACAGCCAGTAGGCCTACTTCTACCCAGTCTACTGAGCCCATAGATAGAGAACAGGTGGAGGGTGATGACATTGAGCAGAGAAGTATGGCTAATGTGGCTTCAGTGCCTGTTCAGTCTGGCAATAGCCAAAATATTGGTGAGGTGCCACGTAGCAGGGTTGATAGGGGTGCTCAAAGGGGACCTGCTGTCCCTCCTCCACCTGATGCAGATGTCTCTTTCCGTGTCACTCAGTGTAAGTCTAGGGTCATCATGGAGGCACAGGTGCATTCAGAAAGGTGCTCCAGATAAATGCTCAGGTTTGTGGATGTGACACAATCTGAAATGCATGACTGCTTCCACCATGTGACTGATTCCCTGGAGTGGATGAATGACACATTACAATGAGGGGTGTCTGTGAAGGACTGAGAGGAGTCTGTCATGTAATGAGCAGTGTCTGTGATGGAATGCCTGCTGAGTGGGAAATGGCATCCTAGTGGGAGTTGGTCAGCCACAACATCTGCTGAGAGCCAACATAGCCATTTCTGATCATGCTCATGTAGTAACAGTACTTCCACTGGTCCATCAGGGAATGTGCTGGCCACACTCTGATGTGATAGGCCATGGGTTATGGTCCTGGGCATTCTCATGAAGGAAGCAGACATTAGTCATGCTCAGGTAGCAGTACTCCATTTGACCTTGGACATAGTGGTGCCAGTGCAACTCCTGTCACAGCCAGTTTGTATGCTCAGTGGTGACAAAGATGAACTGCCACATCTGCCATGCATGGCTCACATCTTTCCAACATACCAAGATGTAGAGCCAGCAATGAACTTGGTTGTGTTCCTGCAGACTCTCACACACTACTTTCACATGGAGGATCCCTACAGACACAGACTCAGCTTGCCTGCTTCCCTTTCTCCCTCACACACACTCACTGACCTTTTATGTAAGCCTAGGCCTCCTGCCTCCCCATCCCAGCATCCTGTGCAAGAGATGATAACTGTGCCACATCCCTGTTTCTCTCTTTTAGATTCAGAGATACAAAAGCTTTGTGTCTGATGCACAGGGTGCATAGCTACATTAGTGTCTAGTTTATCTGCATTTGTGCTGTTGAACTGATAATTGTTACTGTCAGTTATATTTGCCTTGACAAATTATATAGTGGATAGCATCATCATGACAGTACTTTCTAGTGTATTCTGGTGTAATGGTTGTGAAGTCAGGAACTGCAATGTGTGTCATTACTTTGTAACTTTTTCCTTTAATGTTTTCCAGTACATATCTATAGTGCACATCATAAGAAATACCATCACATGAAGATGTCAGGACTGTATGATAGCACTGTAGTCAGACTCATCAGAACAGTAATACAGTATTATGCACTCTTTTGCAGGAACCTCACCAGACACATGCAGCAGCTGGACAGACCACAGGGCTTTCTCATCAAGATGACACAGGACCTATTAACCATGATATGATTTATGTGGGTAGATTAAAAGACTTGTTACTGTCATCTGTCTGGTATTGCATTGCATTTTATCTGTTATTCTAAACCTATTACTTTTGGTTTAAACACTTGGGCTTCAGGCCAGTTTTCTTACACTTAGGCTTCAGGCCAGGTTTGTAGACTACACTTTGATGGGAGGTGAGGGTAGCCTCTGCCCTTCTAAGCTGGGAATTGCTCATTGAATGCCTACTGTAGCTGCTGTTCTAAGTCTCTTTGTTATGGTTTAAGTACTTGGCCTCCAAACCAGTTATTTTAGATTAGGAAGGTTTGTCATGTATATTGATAACCAGTTGCTGCAAAAACAAATTAATGCAACATGTGAGACCTCCACCTATACTATGAATTTGTATCAATTCTCTCACATATCAACAAACCAGATATCAAACATGTTGTCATCACACACAATTCATCTGTTCTACATAAGTTCACAATACATAAACTCACATATGTGAAGGTTCTGACTAGAAACATAACTAAAGATTGGAGACCTCCCAAGCACAAACCTACTGTGCACAGTGCAGACCCAACAGAATCCACTACACATGATAATACAAACACCAGTGCCTCAGCCAATAAGCCCCTCAGGCAAAACACCTCAAAACCATTTGTCTTGTTTATAAGTGACTCCATAGTGAGGCACACAGATATCCCCCTCACCAAGCTGGACAAGGATAAGGTCACAGTCAGCTGCCTGTCTGGTGCCAGGGTCTGTCAGATCACTGACGCACTCAAGTCTCTCAGTAACAAGTACTGTTATTACTCTGTCATAGTCCATGTTGCAGTGAATGACTGGGACATACCTCACTGTACTATATATATGAAGATGCTTGCCTCCCCCATAGTGACCTTTTTAGGCAATGTCAGAACAGCTAATGTCCTAATATAAAAGTATTCACAACAGACAAACTGAAGGTTATGCTGCTTAATGCAAGGAGTGTAAATCAGAAACTGTACTCACTGGAAAATTCCTCACCTTGGAAGAAGCCCGTGTCTGTGCAGTCAGACAGACATGATTCAAGGCCACAGAGATCACCCTGGCCAGCCAGGAGTACAATGCCTTCCACACATTTACACATCAAAACAAGCACAAAAGAACCAAAGGCAGTGGTGTATACATATTCATTAAAGAAAAATACACCAGAAGACTTTCATCGATTTAGAGTCATACATATGCATACACTACCCCTAAGGTTCCTGGACTTTGATAATACACATGGTGTGTAACAGATAGTCTGCACCCCCACAAGGGGCTTGAATGTCCTAGACTTAGTACTGACCAACATAGTGGTTCTCTGCACTAACCCCTGTATGTTGGACCCCTGGTCAGGTCAGATCACAATTCAGTCTCATTCACATTTGCAATCATACCCAACACCCCTGAGGAGCAGAAAGGATGAAACATTTCTCCAAAGCAAACTATAGGCCATACAGAGTTGCAAACTCCTTGCTACCACTGTCAACAATGATTGCTATACAAAGGTGTACACAGATCACCTTTATAAACAACTATACAAATGTATAGAGTCAGCTGAATGTGAACAGATCAAAACAAGTTCCTCACAGAAAACAAGCCACCCTGGTGGGCATCAAGTACACATAAGTTATACAACAAGTGGATGAAAGCAATGTCTATGAACAAGAGGGAACTGATTTAGCAGAGGAATGACACCATCCACAGCTTGAACAAGTAAATTAGCTATCTTGAAAAGTACCCTAAGCCACATACAAGCATAAAGTAGCTTCACCTAGCTAAAGAAAATCATGGGGCATTCTTTAACTATGTCAGAAATCTAAAACTGAAGGCCCAGCTTTGTGGCCAGTCGATGGATGATACCACTCATACTGAACCTGAGTATATCACCAACATGCTACCAGACAGTTTGAGGCAAACTTCACCCTCCCCCATCCTCACCAGACATATCCCAAAGCATACCTGCCACCTGTCCTCTACCTAGACATTTGCCTGTGCTCTAAGTCAGTGTCTGATCCTGACCTGGTGAGATTGCATATACAATAATCTGATATACCTAATTACATCAGCATTGTCAGTTGAGCATATGGTGATAGTGTCCCATATGCTGGTGTGAAAGAATCTCTATAATGTCAGATAACATCTGTCACACACATAGTTGTTTGCAGTGAGAGCAGAACCCCTACCTATGTACACACATTCCAGAACACAGTACTTTATGCAAGCACCACAGCACATATCTGACTTTTACATGTCTGCAGGTCAACTAATAGTGGATGACTTCATCAGGCCATGTGGGAGGGCTAGATAAAATTGATGTGTAGGCTTCTGCAAGTATAAAAAGACTAGCAAGCCATGCCACTGGAGAAATAACTGTAGGATAGCACATGTTCTCTGCTGTGTAGAGATACACACACACACACACACACACACACACACACACACACACACACACACACACACACACACACACACACACACACACACACACACACACACACACACACACACACACACACACACACACACACACACTTGAATGCAGTGAGAATATAACCCCCACCTGAGAACATAACCCCTACCTATCTGAGTATACAGACTATATAACTCAGTATTTATGCAAGCACTATGGCACAAGTCTGCCTTTTACATAGCTGCAGGTAAACATATGGTAGACAACATCAGCAGGCTATGTGGGGGACAACAGGTTGTGAGGCCTGCATAAGCATATAAATTCATAGGTTCATATGAGTAGCCTAACTGTAGAGTGTGTCCTAGGTGTGTAGAAGCCTAGCTGTTTAAAAACACAAATACCCTTATTGAGCATAATTGAATGTTTGAGTTTAGCAGAGCAAGGTTATCAGCACCACTGCATGGCCCTGTCCATGAGGGAACACACATTATATTACACTTTGTACCAGTCCAAGTGCTCCAAGTAGATGTCACTCTGCTAATAAAAAATGTAGAATTTATTCAGCAACAGATAAACATGTAAATTTCTTCAGCAACAGATTTAGTGCTTTTGTCTGGCTATAACAAAAGACTTCTTCAGAATTTAATTAAACCTTAATAAAAACATGTTTAAATACTTTTTTAAAAAAGTTATCTGACCCATTAACTAATTAACTTTCAAAATACCAGTATTGGTTTTAAAGCAATATAAACATAAATAAAACCCATAAGAAAAAATACTAAAATAAAATCAACTGTCACAGCATTAAAATCTATACAAAGCAAGACCTAAGCTTTAAAATACTGTTAATACTTAGATATTAATTAAGCCTGAGGGGTTAAGGGCCTGCAGTCTAATATGCCATCTCAATTCCTTCGCCTCCAATATGTCCTGCCACGGACCCCCCCCTCTGGATTCTTTTCTGACACTTCAATACCAAAAAATGTAAACTGATGCCTAGGCTGCTGGCTAACATGCTTTGCCAATGCATTACTCATCTTAATATGCCTAATGTCCAACAAATGTTCATAAATTTGGTCTCTAAAATGTCTTTGGATTTTACCCACATAGAAACCAGCACATTGACTACACAAAGCCATATAATCAATACCCTTAGTGTTGCAATTACAATGAAAAGAAGGTTTGAGAAATTTGTCATTAACCTTAAATGTTTCTCCTTCACTAATGTAGGGACATTGGGAACATTTTCCACATTTATAGGTCGCAAATCTTCTATAGTGGCAATTGTCAACTGTTCAAGATATTTTTTAATAGTTTTACCCTTTCTGCAAACCACCTTAGTTTCTTTACCAATATGTTCGAGAATCCCCTCAAAACAAGAAAAAATATTCCAATTCTTCCTTAAAATATTAACTATATCAGAGTGTTCAGTGCTGTAGGTGGTAATAAATGCACATAAAATGTGTTGTCCCCACTACACTGTTGGGTACCCATGTCCCCCAAATTAACCTCATCATCCCTCAAAGTGGGCTTATAAACAGAGTTAGCTCTTTTTTCACTCACTTCAACAAAAACATTTTGAACCAAAGATCATGGGTAGCCACGCCTGGTAAGTATAGCCCTTAATTTTTCACCTTCCTGTATAAACTCATCATTTTCAAAGACCATAAATGCCAATCTAACATACCGGCCCTTAATTTGGCCTCTCTTTTGATGATATCGATGACAACTCTTGAAATGTAAAAGACTATTGGAATATGTGGGCTTTCTATAAATGTTGCTCAAGTATCTTCTATTACTATAATCTTTACTAATTTCAACATCCAAATAGTTGATGGTATTTAAATTAACAGTACATGTGAATTTTAAATAATTTGTGATGTTGTTACAATAATCAAGGAAATGGGTAATTTCATCATAAAGCCCTTTCCATGCCACAAAAATGTTGTCCAAAAACTGACAATAAGTGGCCCAAAACTGTTCAAAATAAGAGTCCTGAAGATATCTCTTTTCCCATTCAAGCATAATAATATTCGAAAAAATAGGGGGGCAAGCTGCCCCAATAGCAACACCACATTTTTGATGATAATACTGTCCTTCAAAGTAGAAATAGTTGTTCTTAAGAACTGCCTACTTCAGAGTGGTTAACACAAAAACATCATTGTTGGAAAATTTCTCAGATGCAAATAAAAAATTCTGAAACCATTCAATACCTAGATCATGTGGGATACTGTTAAATAAATTCACCACATCTATAATAAGAAAAGTAATTTCTTCATGGATATTAAATTTCTAACTTTTCATAAAAAAATCCCATGAATCTTTGCATATGTGCATCCAAGCATTTTTTTAAGGTTCCACAAATTTTGGTAAAGGCTGTATCTTAGCCTTTGAGGCATTGACAATTGGCCTTAAAGGGGGATCAACAATATTTTTGTGAATTATGGGAAGCCCAAATAGAGCAGGAACAGTAGGAAATTCACAGCACAAAAATTTGTATTCATCATAGCTGACAATACCTTGGTCAAATAGATCTTTAAACAAATATTCAATATTAACATAAGAAATGTTGACCATATTTAAAGGAGCCCCTTCATAAATACTGGGCCGGAGTCATGAAACCTCCATGTAAGACTTAATAAGTCTTACTCGGAGGCTGCAGTTGAACAGTATGACGTCAGCATGCCATGAATATTCATGAGGGCACGCTGACTTATCCGTAGCTCTTACACGGACTGAGTAGGCAAGCAGGGGGCGTGTCCGTCTGCCGAGCAGTCTAAAAGTCCACGCCCCTGCAAGGTTTTAAAAAGCATAATGTCAACAGACAAGAGCGAGTCCGCTCAAATGTACTTGCACCCAACACCACACTCCCTGACACTGTAAACTCCCATCAGAATTTTAAAACGGAAAAAATTTTTTTTTTTTTAAATCCACGATATAGCTGCCCGTATTTGTGCTTGTTTGCGTGGGTGTGCCCATTGCTTAACCACATTTAGCAATTGTGACATTGAAGAGCATATAAGAACTACTTATGCAAATTAATCCAAATCGCAATAGCTTAATGGTAGAGCGTATGCACAAAGGGAAGGCATTCACAGTTTGAGTCCCACCACTCCCCTTCTTATTTATGTTTTAAATCAGTATTTGAAAGAATACCAGACAAATATGATTAAAATTTTATTAAAAGTAGTGACATGGCCAATGTATCAGCAAACAAAATATATATTTTTAAAAGACCCAGATATATAATAGCCTTCCATTAAGCAACGTTTTACACAGCTAAACACAGGTGCCCATAGTTTAATAGCACTATACTCATCTAAACAGAGGTGTCCATAGTTTAATAGCGCTTTATCCAGCTAAACAGAGGTGCCCTTAGTTTAATAGCACTTCACCCAGCTAAACAGAGTTGCCCATAGTATAATAGCACTTTACCCAGCACAATAGAGTTGCCCAACATTTAAAAACGCTTTACCCAGTGCAATGTGTTTGCGTGGACATGCGCGCCGTGCCAACCAGGGCACTGTAGGGCACCGTGGAGCAACATAGAGCTAAGTTGCATAAACGCAGCCACACCCACTAGCCTGTCTAGACAGTATTAAAATAAAAGAATGACAAGGTTTGAACACAGGACCCTTTGCATCATAATCAAAGTACAGAACCACTAAGTCATGACAACATATGGGAAACAGTCACTATTAACATGCATAAACTTAGGAATGGTAGTTTAACCATTACTAAGCAGGTCTGCAGTCAGCCGAGAATTTTACAAAATGGCCAATCACAAAAAAGTGTGGGAAATGCGGCATATTTAAGCCCCACAGGCTGGAATACATGCCATAACTGATTGTAGGTCACATCTGTGGTCAGAATGTCTGGTGTTGGAGAGGGAGTGCACTTCCGAGTGCAGAGATGGGGCACCGAGGAGTCCAAATACATAGTTTGGCTCCTAGTCCACCATCACGAGGCAAGACTCCTGCAGGGCCAGTTCCAATGGATGTAGTACAAGGCAGAGGCTTGGAACTGGTTAGCTCGTGACCTCACCAGTGCCACAGGTGTTCCCCGGACTGGTGAGCAGGTCCATCACCACCATGCGGACCTGAAGAGACGAAAGGAGGACTGCCTGAGCCAGTGGATACAGGAGGCCAGTGGGATGTGAGATGCCCCACAACTGAGTATGTAGCCATGGAATGCAGTATGTAAGGATTTAAAATGGAGTATGTATAATGGATAGGAATGTCTCAATATCCCTTCATTTACTTTACAGCTGCAGGTGACCGTGTTATGAATCAGCAAGCCTATGAAGATAGGCTGCTAAGGCTGCGCCACCAGGCAGGTTAGTGATTATTCTGCATGTATTGTTATATAAAATATGGGAGAGAGCATGAAAGAAAGTGTTGTAGTCCAATAATACAACCATAAAATGGACTGAATAAGTCCTCTGCATGTACTGTCAGATAAAAATGTTAGACAGGCAGAAAAAGAGTGTAGTAACCCATTAAGAAAGGTAACAAATGTCTGGAATAATATCTCTGCAGGCACTGTCATATACAATAATATGTGAGTGAGCCTGAAAAAAGAGTGTGCTAACCTATTAATAAAGGTATAATATGTCGTGAACATGTCTGCTATATATACTGTTAAAACAAATAAAGGAGTGAGCCTGTGGACAAGTGTGTAATGTCATTAATAAAGGTCTAAAACCCAGAGTGTGTCTGTTTCACTTAGTATGAAATGTTGTTGTACCCATGCATTATACAAATAGTAATGTGTTAGAAAGTGCTGGAAACCCAGCGTTCTGCAGTCCCATCTAAAGAGGGTGATGGAAGTGCTAGTAACTGTGAAATAAATATCCAGTCTTCAACAGTCAGTTACTGGCTGGCATGCATAAGTAAATTTTGCACACGAGTAGCATGCGAATATGTTCCTCAGAAATGTACGTGTGCTTCAATAAATGCAGGGTTCTGTACAATTAGAAGTGAAAATGTCATGTGAAAACATCCAGATATGTAGATAAAGAAATATAAATGCAACCATGAAATATGTAGCAGTAACATCTGCATCCTGGACAGTTAGTATGTGAGACATAGGTCAAGTATAGATTGAACTAGCCAAACCCATTACACAACCTAATGCATGGTGGCAAGTGTAATAATACATGTAGGAGAATATACACCTGCAGTCACTAGGAATGTAGTGTAGAGTAAAAGTGTTTATAAGATGTTAATGGAGGTTTTTTTCTACACCCTACTGTTTGTGCATAAACTATGCAATTCTGCACCTCAATGGGTATGTGTAATCTTAAATATTTGTCGGGATATATGTCCTATTGTTCCATAAATATTTGCACTCATGTTGATACATGTGTACTGTTCAAACACCACGTTCATGTTGGCCTGTTTCTACCAATCATCCCTGCATGCGGTTGGAATAACCACTGTTGTTCAATATATGCATGTGTTATGTTTGCTGATCAACTGTTGGAACTGTGGTGTGCTGGGTTAATGGGAATATTACTGCATGCTGTTAAAACTAATCTGTAATGCTGTTGTTTATGTTGTAATGAAACACACCGAATCACAGAATGTATGGGAAGGCCGGTCCCAGTGGACCCACCTGTCCCTCCTCAGTTGGCGAGTGCACCTGGCACCAGTCGCTCTGGTGCCCAGCCCAGACTCCCCTCCTCCATTGATCCTGTGCCACCTTCGGGTGGAAGCGCTGCAGGGGATGGGGCTCATCCCCCCATGCAAGCGTGGGTGGAGAAGGGCCACCCGTCACCCTTCGAAGGGTCCGGACTGTAGTGCCTAGGGAGATCGAGCGTTCAGTCACTGATCCCCTATGCCAGCTTGAGATGAGAGTGAAGCATCTCATGGGTGAGCCTGCCCGTCCTACTCAGCCCCCAGCACAGCCACCCCCGGGGCTGTGAAGGTGCAGTGGTGACTAAACATGGATGGGGATCTCAGTTTCACTGTTACCATCTGTGGGCTCACGGGCTTGCGATTTCCAAACAACCTTCCCCGTCAATTGTGTTCACCCACCCCATGTGTCAAATTCTGCCCCTGTATGTGTCTTGTTCATCTTGTCTATTTACCTCCCCAACCTACCTCCCCAAATATACCTATTTCCCCTACCTCACTTACCACTCTCACCTGAAAAAAAAAAAAAGGGGCAATCTGCACCCGAAAAAAAATTACGTCCCATACATAGCTTCCCATTTTGCACTCATGTCCATAGGACATGCACACCGATAATTCTAATTGGCACTGCAACAAACTATGTTGTCCTCACCCCTCTCTCAGGGGTGGAAGGTCTCAAAACTCACTCCAAATTTGCAACATATGCACAGCTGTTGCTGTTAAAGAAATGGGCAGCTATGGGCCTTCCCTACACCCTTCCTGCACATCCCGAGCTTGTTTTCCTACTGTCTGTCCCTCTCTGTACCCCCTTTTTTCACCACTTTCCTATCTCCCCATTTTCTTTTCTTTAAAAGAAATTAGCGCGGGGGTTAGCGGGAGTAAGCACTTTTAAGCAGTAATTAGCGGGGTGCACGAGTGTGAGCTTGTGTGCACTTAGCTAAGCATTGCTAAGCGTCGCCAAACCCGAGCCAACCCGCTTACAACTGCTTTAGTCACTCTGTATGACAAGGCCCTTGTATTGCTCAGCAGCAAGATAAAAACACGCTTGTCAGTCTCGAACTCGGGACCTTGGATTCACCAGTCTGTATGAAGTACCACTAAACCACAGCGGATATACAATAACTTAGTGCTGAAAGCAATGTATCATGCATTACCATGAGTGAATGTAAGGGGAAAATAGGAATCGCATAACACAAATCTTGTTCTGTGGGCCTTAACCAGCAGGTGTTGTTGAATTGCATGACATGACTGTGAAAAGAGAATCAGCCATGCTAGTAGGGAATAAGGTTACAGTAGCAGCTTGCAAACCCCACACAGTATCAGAGCAGGATACACACTGGCATATTAGCATAGGTCACAGGCCAGACCTCCCAACAGTGACTGCTCTACAGTGATGACCCTGATTAGTAAACAAAAGTTAGCTGTGCCTCTCTGACTCCCTGTGAAATGTACTAACAGTAGGCAGAAAGATGTTGAATCTCACTTAATAACAAATGTCAATAAGTGAGAGTAGACACCGCTTGCACGTCAGAAAAGGTGTAGTAATAGAAATGGTCTGAATCACCCAAAGTCTGAACTGAAAAATGTCAGAACTATATCACAGGTGTATCCCAGTTATATGTACCTTTCCCTGAGGCTGTTCAAATATATACCTGAGAGTATCTGAGGCCTGGAAGAGTCAGAAACACACAGGCATATCAGCTTGTCTGCTGTTACACACTTTGCAAATAGCTGTAGAATGAATCCCACAAGCATGCCCTTTTGTAGAAGTACAACACAGAAAGAGCAAAAGATGTAGCCATGTACTGCTAGCAACCAACTGTGACAATGCCATTGTTCATGTGCTGAAAAGACTGCTGTGGTGCACAGTCAAAGAATACTAGGCTGACCTCTGTCTACCATCTGGTTATGTCCACAGGTGGGAGCTACTCAGACAGACCACAAGCCTTCATAGACTTACAGGTACACAGCAACTCTGCATGTTCAGCAAGATAAACATCACACAATAATAAATAATGCACACTGCAGTTCTGCACCCCTATCCAAAGGTACTATATACCCATGTAGTCAGGCACAACCAAGGGTGTAGGTAGGCATACACAGTACAGAAATATGTCCAGTCATCCTGAGCAGTCTGTGTTAATGCCAAGACAAACCACAAACTGTTCAGATGTGAGTAACGTACTAATGACAGTATAGCTGTTCACAAACAGTGCATGTGCCTGATATTCATAATTGGTAGTAAAACATACTTAGATGTCCTAACGACTCTCTCAGGGGTGGAAGGTTTCAAATATCCCACCTAATGTATTGCATATGCACAGCTGTTGCTGGTAAAGAAATGGGCAGCTATGGACCTTCTCCACATCCACTGCGTACATCCCAAGCTAGTTTCCCTACTGTCTTCCCCTCTTTGAGCACCCTTTATCACCACAGTCCTATCTCCCCATTTACTTTTCTGTCAAAGACATGAGCACAGGGGTTAGCAGGAGTGAGCACTTGTAAACAGTAGTCAGCGGGTTTGCACCAGTGTTTGCATGTGTGCGCCTAGCTTAGCATTGCTAAGATATGATAAGCTCCGCCAAGCTTAGCTTACTATTGCTAACATAAAATAAGCTAAGCTAAGCTTAGCTTAGTATTGCTAAAATACAATAAGCTAAGATAAGTGTTGCTTAGCATCGCTAAGCATCACTTAGCATTGATAGGCGTCGCACAAACCCGCGCCAACTGGCTTACAACTGCTTAAAAGTGCCTTTGTCACTGTGTATGACAAGGCCCTTGTATTGCTCAGCAGCAAAATAAAATACCCTTGTCAGTCTCAAACCGCGCACTTTGGACTCACCAGTCTGCATGATGTACCACTAAGCCACAGCAGATACACAATAACTTGGTGCTGAAATAAATATAACATGCATTACAAGGAGTGCATGTAAAGGGAAAATAGGAAAGCCATAGGAATACATTGCAATAAAGAAATATGACATGCATTACAAGGACTGAATGTAAAGGGAAAATAGGAAAGCCATAGGAATATATTGCAATAAAGAAATATGACATGCATTACAAGGACTGAATGTAAAGGGAAAATAGGAAAGCCATAGGAATACATTGCAATAAAGAAATATAACATGCATTACAAGGACTGAATGTAAAGGGAAAATAGGAAAGCCATAGGAATATATTGCAATAACTACTGCTGTATGCCAGTTAATTCCCTAATTCCAAAAGAAAGTACATACTCCCATGTATCCAGTGTTAGCATTAGGAGGTGTGAGTAAACGTACACACTGAGAAGAGTGTGCTTGAAGAAGCAACAGTCAGGTTTCAGTACAACATGCATTTCACTGGCTACAACTCAGCTTAAGATATGAGACATATACCAACCTTCTGACTGACACAACAGTGTCCACAGCAAACAAGCATGGTCCCCATCTTGCAAAACTGAAAGGCCTACGCCTACCTAACCTATCATTTTATAGCAGTGTCCTGAAATCACAGTGAGAACTGCAATTACCACACAGCAGGCTGCATGCAATTACTAAATGGTGGGCACCAATTGGTGCAGAGGCCATCACATGCACATGTGCAGTTACCTACAAAAGCAGCCTGTACTTGCTGTCTACACATGAATAATATCATTGCAGCAACTGGAGAGAGAGAGAGCGGGTGAGAGAGACAGACAGACAGATAGACAAACAGTTGGAGAGACCAACCCAAAAAAAAAAAAAGAACAGAGGCGGTTGGAGACACCAACCAACCAAAACAAAAAATGAAACAAACAGAGGCAGTGGAGGACACCAACCTAAACAAATAAAAAAAAAAAACATCAACAGGTACAACAGACTGAGGTGAGAAATACAAAGGTAAGGTATGTAACACAGATGTAATTGCTGGCATCTGAATGATGTGTCTGAAGGGTACTCTACATTCTGTGAACACTCCTTATGTGGTAGCAGTCCATATCTATATGTATATGCAGATGTGCATAGGGCAAGGGACATGCTGCAACTGTTAGTGAAGGCTGGACATATATATGTATTTGTAGGTTGCTATGTGCACATATCTATGTTGGTTGTAGTGTGTGGCATTGAAAACAGCAAGCAGTGCAGGTATATATCATGTGGTGGTTAAATGCTGTGGAACTGAGTTACAGCCAGTGAGGTCTGCTACGGCTATATGGCCTGAGGACAGCGAAATGCATTCTGCACAACACTGTGCAATATTATTACATAATTGTATGTCTCACAACTGTTACATAATTGAAATTCCCACCATGAAAGGTAGGCAGTATATCTGCATATATGTGCATGTATATGTACAGCAGTGGCTGTTTACAAGTATGTGTATATATATATATACATATATACATATAAAGATATATATAGATATATAGATATGTAGATATATAGATATATACATATATAGATATATATATCGATATATAGATATATACATATATAGATATATATAGAGATATAGAGATATATACAGATATATATGGATATCTATGGATTATATATAGATATGTATATATATATATATATATATATATATATATATATATATATATGTATATACATATATATATATATATATATATATATATATATATATATATATACATATATGTATATAGATATATATATACAGATATGTATATATAGAGTGATATATAAATATATATGTATATAAATCTTTATATATATATATATATATATATATATATATATATATATATATATATATATATATAGTGAGAGAGGGAGACACAGGGTCAGACGTATTGCAACAGGTGCCTGGTGACCAAGGCATGGACTGAACACCAGTGTTGATACTGCAGTGCCATACCCCATTCCAAAACACTTTACCCACAAACTACCAGATAGGTGGTTGCCTGACTAACACTGAAGGTGTCAGAAGAGAACATGGGACACAGGTGGACAGTAGCCTCCCCTTTGATATTCACAGTGCCACACTAGTCTTGTAATCTGTCTATGTGGTACGTGTCATCACAAACGATGTGTCATGTATGGAAATATAGGTCAGTGTTCCTCTGTACTCATCACAATGACCCATGTGGTATGTACCTCACATGACAACTACAGCAAGTGGAAAGGCCACAGACATACCTCACAAAGGGTAATACTGTCCTGAAACACATACCCTATGCAGACTGACTCATATAACCACAGCTACAGTGCGTTGTATACCGGCCACCCAGAGGTTACCTCTGCCAAACATACAGAGGTATGCCACACCCATAGCAGTCAGACAACCACCATGTCAACACCTCACAATCCCACCGGGCTACACGGCCTAGGTCCCTAGTCCCCGCAACCTCACTAAACAGCACATGCTGGAGGGATAGGATCCTATTGGCAAATATGCCATGCTCTAGAGTAAACCATCCAGCATGAACAAACAAGGCTCCTCAGTAGCAAATGTCAGACATACTCCTGATGATTGTCTGGGGGATAGGTAACATGCCCTGGGAATCACCTCTGTGAATCCGGTTGACAGGAGGAAGTGAAGTCTAATTTCATGTGTGTCACAGGCCAGGGTAGCATATGGCTAGGCTGCTGTAGGCCCCAGGGACAATAGCGTATTACCTACTTATGACACAATGCACACAGACATGTACACAGTGCAATACCTGCTATGTGAGGTGGAATGAGTGTGACAGTGAATGTGTGCAAGGTCTGTGACAGTGTGATAGCTAGGTGTGAGGTTGTTTCTGCCATGGTTGTTTGTGTCCTAAGTGTGAGGCCAGAGAAAGGTGTGTCAGTTATTGGGATGCAGACATAGTAGGATGGTATATGTTGTGACGTAGTTCCTTCTGTATGACTGTGGTGTCCCATCATAGGCTAAAGCAATAGATGTATGCTCAGTAAGTGGTACTGCTGGTGAATCCAGTCAACATTTGAACTGTTGTACCACTTGAAGCTGTAGGCCTAAACAGCACAGTATGGTGTATGTTCACATTCCCTGGTAACTGTCTTGTGTGTTTCCTGCAGTCTGCACATATTACATTCCTCAGGCATAGGTATCTGTAAATAGGGGCACACAGTACTGTAAGGTATATAGCAAATGCTCATCTGTGTTAGCATACATTTGTGTGTTGTATGAATGTCTGATGTGTGTGTGTAATGATGCCTGTACCATGTTCGCAATCTCATGTGTGATGCAGGGTTTGCGTGTGTACCTAGCAACATGTATACTCTGTTACAGCAGTATGCCAGCTATATTAACAACTGTGCTCATATGTTAGGTAGGGGTATGGCATCAACGACTAGGGTGGGTTACTGGTTATACTGTAGCTGTACTTCACATTCGTTGCAATGGATGACATATTTCTGCATGCATTAGCTTGATATGTACCCCCTGGCAAGGCTGTGCATTGGATCCCAAACAGTGAGCCGAGTACTGGTGTATACTGGTGTGTCATATGGAGTGTTGCAGGCACTGTCAGGCAGTTGTGGGCTGAGCACTGATATGTGGTATTGAATGTGTGTATCCTCTGACAGACGAACATATGCTATATGTTAAGTGATATCTGTACTATATAATGTTAAGTGTGCCACATGACTTGCTCACACATATCGTTTACTTGTCTTCCAGGCCTATGGCTCATCACAGGAACCCCTGCTACACAGCTGCAGAGGAACAGGAAATCCACCACAGCCTGGTTCAGTACTATACCCTGCTGTTTTCAAGGGCCAGCCAGCACCAGCAGGAGAGTACTTCACTGTGGCAAGAACTTGTTCGTCGGGTAAATGACATAGGCATGCATAACCAGACATACAAGCAGGTACACCATCACTGCAGTGATTTAATTAGACATGTCCGGCGGCGTTCGTCTGATATCCACAGACAACAGCTTGCCACAGGTGGTGGGGTGGCCATACATCCCCCCCTCACCAGAGTGGAGGAACTGCTGCTAAGTGTGGTGGCTCCTGGCCTACAGCAACAACAACATCACACATGTGTCATCATGGAGGCTGGCGCCACCCAGCATGGTGACATGGAGTGTGCAGGTAACATGCCCTAGCTGTATTGTTAGATTATGCATGTGCGAGATGTGTACTGTGTTTAGCAGTTGTGCTGCCTATTGTGTGCAATACTGATAATTTGAATAGTATCTGTACACCTATGCCTGTTGTTCTACTGTAGTTTATCACACTCACAGTAGCAATGCCACAGTTGTGGCCACTGACAAACTTTGTCATATTCTTGCAGGTCCCTCTGGTGTGACAGCAGGTCAGACGTTACATGCTGGTGAGTGTGTTAACACTTTAAACTTGGTATTGAACTGTGCATGTCATAAGTGAGGTGTAGACCATGTACACATAACACACCTACGCATAATGCATGCTGTGCATGTTTGCTGTGAGATGTGAAACATCTCAGTAATATCAGTAGCTGCCTCAATCACATGCAATGCACAGAGCATCAGACACAAATGTGGCAACACTGTACTGCACATTGGATAGGCATAGTTGACACACATGTACACAACATAACACATTTGTCATACGCAGTACACCTCAAAATGCTACACATAGTGTAACCGGACACCCACTGCCAGGTCATACTTCAGTATCCCCCATGTCATCCACATACCACACATACCATACATGAGGGGTAGGGGCCTAGTATGGGGCTGTGCAACACTCCTCAACACATAACACAGTCATGTTAGGTAATGCTCCCTATTGGACACCTCACACACCCTTGTGCAACGTGGCTGTGTAATTGTGAACTTAGCCACGGCACTGCAGTTCAGGTACAGCATGCTAGGCGGTGGTCTAGCACACTTTAGTGGCCTTGAGTGACCATATGATGCATGATGATGATGGCTAATGGTACTATTCCCCATACTGTTACAGTGGCCATGTCCAGGATTGGTATCCCATCACGTATATATGCACCACTCATCCGGTGTGTGTACATAGCATGTATGTGCTACACCTGTGTCCACAATTATCTGCTACAGACACAGACACTGCAATCAGACATGGAAATCCATGTGACACACAGATAACACACACAGCCATGGTATGTATACCTGTGTGTGATGGTGCACAGGACATTGCAGAGCTTATAATACTTGCACAGAAATGTTGTGTCCTTGTACTCATTGTGTTCCAGGGTGTAGGCAATCACTGAACATGTACACACATGCACCACAGCCATGTACACTGTCATTAACTATGGCTGTCTACACTCACACTGCATGGACTTGATCAACACTTATCCTGCATGCTGACAAGTGTGCGTGACTGTTTGCCTTGTGATACTGTCACCCACCTTCAACCAGTATTGAGTATGATTTGGATTTCTGTTGTGTGTGTGTGTCTGCTGTAGTGAGGAGTGTGCATGTGTTCCTGTGTTCCTGTGTGCCTGTGTGCCTGTGTGCATGTGTTCATGTGTTTATGTGTGCATGTGTGCATGTGTGCATGCGTGCATGCATGCATGTGTGCATGTATGCATGTGTTCATGTGTTCATGTGTGCATGTGTGCATTTGTGTATGTGTGCATGTGTGCATGTGTGCATGTGCAGACCGTAATGTGTGTTTCCTGTCTTCCTCTCACAGGTGCTGAGGTAGGGCTTGGTGAAAGCAGCAGGTGACCTGAAGCCACTGCCACGGATAGTGGTGATGATGACACATGTATTTTGGCACAGGGAGATTTAACAGGGTCTGTTGTTGGTCCACCAATCGACAGTACACAGCGTTCAACCCCATCTATGCGCACACTCATACTGCCATTACATCCCTCACCACCAATGGCCATAGGGGAGGGACAGCATACAGTTGGCATTGACCAAGAGAGTGTGGTACCCATGGCACGTGCATCCTCTCACAGCAGCCATAGCCGTAGACCCGGAACTGTACCACATAGGTGGAGGTCCAGGGGTTCTCAGGGGAGCACCACTGGACGTATTGCCCCTGGCAGGCATGCCCACACAGGCCTTATGATGACCACTATGTTCCGGGCTGTAATGCAGGCTCAGGCATGTATGGAATGGTACACCAGGCAGGGACTTAGGGTGCAGAGGGCACATAACACTGCTATCAATGACAGCATCCGTGACCTTGCCGGTGCCATCCGGACATACACCGAGGGCATTGATAGACGTTGGGGGAGACAATAGATGGCCTCCACAACATGTCTTCCTCAAACCAGGACCGTACGGGATGGTTGCAACGTCGACGCATGCCAGCAACAGCTGGCAGTGGTCGCGGATGGCCCACAGCTCACAGCTGCTCCTGTAGTGGCAGTAACAGCCCCAGCAATGCTGGGGCTGGCCTGTCCATTGTCCGTCCCAGTAGACCAAGTGCACGTGGCACTGGCCAGTCCCAGCAGGGACATGGGTCCAATCATCATACCTCTGCCTCTGATGACAGTACCCAGTCAGAGTTGGTACCCAATACCGTCCGTAGCACCCCTGCCAGGCACAGGTACTGTGTCTGTGGCCGGAGACAGTGATCTGTACAACCAAGCAGGTACAGTCTGTGGCTGTCCCACAAACCACCTTATATGGCAGCCACATGGTGGAGCTGTGTGCATGCAGACACGCACACATTAAGCAAACGACTAGGGCTCACACATACACACACACATTACATCAACATTGGCCCATGCTGTACTGTTGTCCCACACACACACACACACACACACACACACACACACACACACACACACACACACACACACACACACACACACACACACACACACACACACACACACACACACACACACACACACACACAGACATGTCGATTGGATGGGTCAATGTCAGGCTCTGACAAACAACAAAATGCCCTGTGCATATGATGATACCTGTGCCACCTCCTGTCATCTGCATTATTGACGGAGGGACAGGCTAACATGGTGCTGATGCACAGGGTGACACTATAGCAGTGTAGCAATAATAGCAAGTTGTCAACAAGGAAGTCTATCTACATCCTTGTAGGTATATCTGAGCAGACATTATGCATCAAAGCTCTGATTGTCAATGTAGCATTGTTTACACCACTGTTAGGTCTGAGTATGTATTATCTACCCTTGTGCCACTTGGCTGATGTGTGATGTGTTTCCAGCATGTATTAGCGAGTGGACAGTACATGTGTGATGTGTCCAGTACAGATTAGCAAGTGTACATCTGTGAACATGGTGGGTGTGCACTGTCTGGATGTACGTGCATAGTGGACACATGGGATGTGTGGCATACCCTGTCGTACACATTATTAACATCCCATTGCATCTTTCAATGGCCAGTATGCATTCTACTACAGTTATGTACTAACATGGGTAGACGTGTGTATGACATGGGTTGACACTATGCTGCGGGTGATACCGTTAATATCAGTCAATTATTTGCAGTCCGGTAGTATACACAACCTCAACAGCATGACTATAAGTAATCATTGGATGATGTCCTGACAAATGACACACAGTAGTTGGGAACCCAGTATCAATTGGATCCTTCCAGTGCTACACTATGACACTAACCAGTGGTGATGACCGCCACCCATTACTGTGACCACACCTGTGTGTCATATAGCCCCCTTAGGTACATGCAGACATGCTAGGGATGTGTCCATACAAATCTGGGAATGCATGGAATGGCCTGCAATGCATTCCCTGGATGGGACGCATATCCTACACAAGGGTATCATAGAGACAGATACCTGTTGTGTGATACATGCTGTATAGCAGTAAGCTGACTATGGCATAGTCATCCTCATGTACTATACATATTATCCCGTCAGTACCACACTGGTGGTAGCCCTCAACATGTATGTCGGGTACCATTGTGTACATACAGACCCATGTTATGTCATGTGTCCCTTGGTATCCACATATCCATAGGTATTGTGGAGTCCCAAGGTGTATCACAGACATTCGAGGCCTGAATGCATATCCACAAGGCAGTTGTACACCTATAAAGGCTGTCCATTCTTGGCAGACTTTGCTGTGTATGACCATGTCTGACATATACCCCAAGCATATACCCTCACTCACACTACTCTTAAGAAACTGTCATGGGTGTGTGTGCCACAGATGACCTTGGCCACAGAACATGACAATGGATGGCCATGCCACATACATACATATGTGACCTATGATCTGAGTAGCAGTGGCACAACCTGTCAATGGAAACAAATGTATTCATGTAGTATGCAGGCTTCACACCTATGTACTGATTGAGGGGACATGTACACATATATATTTGCCCTGCAGATGTCTGCAATGCACTTACTGTTGTCATCATACTATGTCATACCATAGTAAAAGCAAAACCCACTGCATGTTGACCAACAGTGACACACACACAGTCAGCATTTGCAGGATTCAAACCCCTGCCTAACTATGTTATGATACTAGGGAGCGACACATTACCACAGTGCGCTATTTGCTTTATTGGCTGGCTTTTCTTCTCCTGCTATATTTTTAGGATGGTGACATCATCAGACATTCCAAAGAGGAATGTACCTCTTTCAGTATGTTTTCACAGTCTCCAAAAATGGCACTCCTTTCAAAGACAATTGCATACATACACAGACTCACTGTTTGCGGGATTCAAACCCCTACCTAACTATGTTATGATACTAGAGAGAAACGCACTAACACGGTGCACTATTTGCTTTGTTGGCTACGTTTCCTTCTCCTGCAGTATTTGTAGGATGGTGACATCAGCTGACTTTCCAAAGAGGAATGTACCTCTTTTAGTGTGTTTTCACAGTCTCCAAAAAGGGCACTCCTTTCAAAGACAATTGCACACATACAAACACACACACTCTGTTTGTAGGATTCCAACCCCTACCTAACTATGTTATAATACTAAAGAGAAAGGCACTAACATGGCGCACTATTTGCTTTACTGGCTGGTTTCTTTTCTCCTGCAGTATTTGTAGGATGGTGACATCAGCAGACATTCCAAAGAGGAATGTACCTCTTTTAGTGTGTTTTCACAGTCTGCAAAAAGAACACTCCTTTTAAAGACAAATGCACACATACACACTCACTGTTTGCAGGATTCAAACCCCTACCTAACTATGCTATGATACTAGAGAGAGAGAGACGCACTACCACAGCGTGCTATTTGCTTTACTAGCTGGTTTTCTTTCTCCTGCAGTATTTGTAGGATGGTGACATCAGCAGACTTTCCAAAGAGGAATGTACCTCTTTTAGTGTGTTTTCACAGTCTCTAAAAAGGGCACTCCTTTCAAAGACCAATGCACACATACTCACTGTTTGCAGGATTCAAACCCCTACTAATGTTATGATACTAGAAAGAAACACACTAACACGGCACGCTATTTGCTTTACTGCCTGGTTTCCTTTCTCCTGCAGTATTTGTAGGATGGTGACATCATCAGACTTTCCAAAGAGGAGTGTACCTCCTTTACTGAGTTTTTCCATTCTCCAAAAAGGGAGCATCTCTCAAAGGAAACTGCACACATACACCCCCCCCACACACACACACACACACTTTGCAGTATTCAAACCCCTACCTAACTATGTTACGATACTGAAAAAAGATGCATTAACATGGCGCGCTATTTGCTTTACTGGCTGTTTTCACTTCTCCTGCTGTATTTATAGGATGGTGACATCATCAGACTGGACATGGTGATGTGTGTACACTTTGTTTTATGCCATTCCAGGAATGGTCCATGTGGGTCAGCAGGTGTCAACAGCTTGAACATGACCTCAGTATCCTTACCTTGTGTGATCTATCTGTGGACACATTGACATTCCGTCATATGTCAACACATATTTATGCACAGCTTCTTGGTTTTGTGGATACTACATGTGTCTGGGATGTTGATAAAGGGCTATTCAAAGCCTATGTGACATATGTGTAGATGTGTTCATTGATGTATGTCCTGGGTGGCTGCCTTGCAAACAGTCTAGCATGTTTGGGAACCATGATCCGCACATGAACATACCACAGTTGGTAGGGTTGTGTGTGTGTCAGTTTCCAATAGCTCTGTTTATGACTGCAATCATGATGGACTCCATGACCTTGAAGATCAGACCTCATAGGCATACTGGACTTGACTTCCCATGGTGTGTTGTGCACCAACACTTGTGGGGAGTGCCATTTGTAGCTGTGACACATTCAACGGTTCCACATCCTGTGTAGGGGGTGCTGTTCAGCTGACTGTTCAGGTGCATGATCTGTTTGTTCTGTAGTTTGTGCATGACACATATTGGGAATCAATGTATTCCACCTGCTGCCATGCTTTTGGCAGTGGGGGTAACTGCTCATCCATTCTACATGTGATATCTCCTGGTATGATGATGTGGACTATTGTCAGTGGGGGATGGGTATGTACATATGGGCCTGTCTGTCATGATGCTGGCATTGACACTCAGGTACAGTTGGCCCTGACTCAGGACATATATGTGCGTACATTGATATTTATGACATAGCTGAAGGGTGTGTCATGATTCAGTCTGGACTCCTTCTCAGCTCCTCTTTACAAAACACTAACGAACATGAGCACTAATCCCTGTTATACTTTTTACACGCTTAACACCCTACTGATCCTTTGTGATCAGGCTACAGAGTATGTCATGATAATATCCTGGCATGTCCAGGGGTCGGTTTTGTGTGTACTCTTCAGTCCATCTGGTGGATATTGTGATATTGACACAATGTCACATCTGCCTCATGTACACAGACAACCCTCTCCTCCTCCCGACAAACTCAGATATATGTGTGAGATGCACCTATATAGACATACAGGGAGCTGAACTCTCTCGACCCATGACTGGCACTGTCTATCAGGTGGTGAAGGTAACCACACACACCACATATCAGTCTCACATATCCTCTAGCAACAACACTCAAATCACATTAGCACACATTGACATACTTGGATGCTGTAAATGTACTCTACCTAAGCAGCAGAGACCTCCAAAGCAGACACACACACACCTGCTACCCCACTACAATACCCACAAATCTCTAAGTTCACAATGTCAGTGTGCTACACAGTCACTGCCCTTCTGGCTAAACAACACACCTAATACAGTTGTAATAGGCGACACTTATGTTCAGACACACTGACGTACCACTCACCAGCCCTGACAAGGGAATAGTCACTTTGGGCTGTATGTTGGGTGCCAGGATCTGCCACATAACACAGGCAGTCAGGTCACACCAAAGCAAGTACAAGACTGGCACCATCATTGTCCATGCTGGTGTGTGTAACCTCAGACGTTACTCCCTGAACCACATGACATGATACATGGAGGTACACTCTGATCATGTAGCCCAGGCCAGTATAACCCTGACCTTGTCTAGCATCTTACACCCACCAATTATGATGTCACAGTATACAGACACACATATCACATTTAACAGTTGGCTAACAAATTTGTTTCATTCATAGGGGATACAGTGTCTGTCAGCGTATGGTGACATGCTCAACATGCCACGTAGCTTCACTATGGACAGCTTGCACCTGTCACCCTTGGACTTTGATATGCTGGCTAAGACTCTTGCTACCACCAGAGTGCCTTTTTTAAGCAGGGCTCAGAAGACAAACCCACCTCCATAGACATTACAGGTTAAATGAGACTAAGGGTAATGCTGCTCAACAACAGTTGTGTTAACCTCATATTGTGGCCACTCAGGACTCTCCTCAGTATGGAGGAGAGCAATATCTGTGCACTGACAGACACCTGGTTCAGGCTCGCTTATGCATACCAGCACTACCAGGTTATGTTTCATACCATGCTGTCTGACAACAAGACTTGGAACAGACAACACAACTAGGGGGAGTATCCATATACATCACAGATACACACACCTCCAGGTTAGTAGCACTGCACAAAGCATCACAGACCATACATATACAACTACCATTGTGCAATACTGCCTTTCAGTTTGTTACCTGCTACAGAACACACTCCCAAACCCAGGAACCACACTCGGCTTTTGTGGGAACTATGGAGAATATGAAGGTCTCCACAGACACCATTATATTGTGTGACTTCATATACACACATATTGACTGGGGATACTACTCAAGCCCCGACAACCTCATCCAACAGTCACTACAATTTGTGGACTCATATGCTTTGGCACAACCAGTCAACATAGCCACAAGGGGGGAATACATACTGGACCTACTCATCACCAACATGGGGACTCTATGTTCCACACCAGCAATATACCCCTCATTGGTAAGGTCAGAACATACATGTATCTCACAGGCCATACATATACCCTCCACACACCCATCCTGGGTAATCTTGGTGAACTTCTCATGAGCCAACATCTCACTTCACCGAAGCAAGCTGGTATCCTTCAGAGATCCTGAGACAGTGGCATATATGGCTCACACTGCTGCATCCTTTACATACACATTCTATGGACACCTAGTGGACTGCATGGATTGTGCTATTCCAAATAACAACAAGACCCACTACTACAATGGCAGGGGACCTGTCTGGTAGACCCCAGCCATTAATAAGCTGTACAATATCAGGAGAACACTACTACATGATAGAGCACAATCCCAGACTGGGAAGGCATCTGTGATCTGTACTAGCAGACAGCTACAATCACTCATGGACTTTTCTAAGGGACGCTTCTACCAGACAATTGCACCTGACACTTAGGACTATCACACGGCCTTCTTCAGTTATGTCAGGAACCTGGGTGGACACTCACTGATATGCTGTGAGTTACTGCATACTGACTAAACCTACCCTGAACCCACTGGCATTGCCTACATCCTGGCAAACAGGTTCAGTGCAGATGTCTCCCACCCATCCCCCCTAAGGAGCAACTATCCATCCCATCAGAGTATAACCTCCCTGACATCACACAGCAACAGGTGAGTGCTGCCCTCCCTGCAGCGTACATCACAGTATCAATGTGACCAGATGGTGTCCCAGCCTGCATCATACACGAGCATCATGACAAACGCAACCCTCACATTACATCACTGTTCAATATCGGAGTTACCACAGGATATGTACCCAAGGAATGGCACACTGTGACAGTGGTCCCACTCCACAGAGTTAGTGCCACAATGGACCACAGACAATATTGCCCTATAAGCCTATGTAGCCTGTTCTGAAAAGCTATGGAGCATATTGTCATAGGACTCCTACACATAGACATCGGGGACCTACAGACACTGTGTCCTACTCATTTCAGCATTGTTGTGGGCAGATCTTGCCTCTTGAACCTGTAGGTATTCTTTAAATGGCTAACGGGTCCATCGACATAGGGACGGCTATCCACACAGCCTACCTGAACCTTGCAAAACCATTCAACACAATAACCCACTGGGCCATTATGCATAGGCTCACCAGCATCAATTTGGACACATATCTCACACAATGAATTGATACCTAGATCAGGGATAGCACCCACATGGTCAGGATTGCAGGTGCCATGTCTGACTATACACCAGTTACACATGGCATCCCACACAGCTTGGTCCTGGGATCTCTCTTGTTCAGTATATAGTTGTCTTACATACAGGCTATCACAGGGGGAATAAGGCTGAACATGTTTGCACTTGACTGCAAACCGGGTGCCATGATCAAGTCTCCAGCTGCCACATGCATACTCAATCAGGGTCTCACAGAGATGGATGACTAGTGCCTGAGCCATGGCCTACAGCTAAATGCCATTAGTTGCATAGTCATCCCCTTTGGGAGTAACAACATGCCCACACATTACCACATAGGTAGTACTCCATTGCATACGGTAGGAGTTATTAAGGGTTTGGGGACATCACTTGTTCGTACTGTCGCCTTTAACATTCACATTGCCAAAGTGGTTGGACACACCTTCTATGTGTGCCACCTTATCCCATATGGTTTTACATCTAGATCGAGTGAGGTCATTATGCCCCTATACTCATGACATCCATGCTTGATTACAATGCCACATTTGGGGTGTACCTTACCTGACACCTGCAGCAACTGTACTGGCTACGGACGGTCCTCACCAAGCAGATCTAGGGACTCACACAGATGCCCTGCATAGTTCAGATGCAGTAACTCCAGCTCTACTCAGTCGCTTACCACCTACTCAGATATGATGTGTGCCTGTTGTTTACAGCTATACCCAAACCAGAATTACTGGACATGCTCCACCTCAGGATATCCAACTCCCTTGGAGCTACACACTGCAGGGAAGTATACCTCAGCACAGATGTTAATAGGACATTGTGGAGGGACAGTTTCTTATCCCAGAGGCTCCACTCACTACAGAATGTAATCCCAGTTTCACATAGGCAGAGCCACCCACTGACCACCTACTGGAGACATCTTGATGACTGTATGGGGGATTGTATATTTACCCCTGGGATATCTTCTGTGTCCCTGCTAGACAGAGGCACACTAGCATAAACGTACATGGGCTATCTTGTGTGACCCACTATTACTACACACAGTGTAGTAATCTGACAGGGTTGTGAATGCCAAACACACTCTGGCTAGGCTTGTACATGCCTTAGGGCAGATAGCCTAGTATCGACCTCTGAACCTGTGCTAATGTTCAAGATGCACAATGTTTATTGCTGATACTGTTTGCAGGTCTTTATCATCTTTGCTTTACCAGTTTCCATGAAGAACTTCAGTATCTGCAGAACATATTTGATTATGACAGGGTTCCACTATATTATAGATGTGTCTGTTGTCATATAACTGTGTGCACAGGGTGGATTGCTGTATAGTGACAGGTTCCTGGGTTAACACATGCAACTGCTAGATATGCGTGGCCCACTGCTGTACTCAGACATGGCCTAAGTGTGTGAGCATGCCAGTTCTGACATTACATGTTTTGTTGCCTGACATTTGTCTCATTTATTCAAGTGTGTGAGCATGCCCAGTGTGACCCTTCAGTATGTTGCTATCTGAGGTCCACTACATTTGCTGATGTGTGCAAACATGACCAATATTAACATTTATACTGTGTGTGTGTTGGAAGTCAGGTTCTGTTCTCACTGCAGGACTCACCTTTGTGTCATAACTCAACAAGGATTATGCTGTGCCTGCAGGGTTTCCATGGAATATTTTGCATAGACATATCAACATTCCATCATACAGGTGGACCACTGCAATACTGTCATGGTTTAGTGGTTCAGTACTTTGGCTATAATACACAGTATCCTGGGTTCGAGGCCCATCACTGCTTTGTATTTTCATCCTGAGCAGACCACACTGCTTAAGGGCTTGTTAAGCAAATATGAGCATGTTGGCTTTTGTTCAGCTATGCCCTACTTAGACCAGCTTGTCCGGCATTGCTCAATATTCACCAACATTGCTGGACGTTGCCCAATATTACTGAACGTTGACCACAGTTGTTCTAGTTGGTGTGTGCGATTTTGTTTGCATATACTACATGGTGGTAATTGCTGTTTAGCACTGCTTTATATTGCTTAACACATGACATTCATGCCTTAGGTGTTGCTGCAGGGCTGCCTATGTCGGATGCAGATACTACACTCCCTGCACATGTTTGGAAGCAGGTAGTGTCAACTTAGGCATCCCTTTTAATTTATGTGTGAGTCTGAGAGGGGTATAATTTCCAGAGTTCCTACTGATCCAGTGTATGTGCTATGCATTGCCTCTTTGTCAAGGCCAAAGCATACTGGGCACACCTCCTTCTGCCTACTGGGGCAGGCTCAGGTTGTTCCTCCTCTGAGTCACTCTCTGCCTGTGAAGGCCTCAGTGGTGGGGGGCTGTTTGGGCCAGGCCTATGCTGGTCCTGCTGCAGCTGTTTTTGCAGGATCATATTATGCAGCATAGCACATACCATGACAATTTGTGTACATGTAGTTGGTGAGTACTGCAAGGCTCCACCAGATGTGTCCAGGCACCGGAACCATGACTTGAGCAGCCGAAACACATGCTCTATTACATTATTGTGCGTGTGCCTCATTATGGCATTCATGTTCAGGTGTGTGTGTGTTTCTGATAGGTGTCATCAGCCACGGCTTCAGTGCATAGCCAGCATCCCCCACTAGGTGACCATGTGGGTTGTCCCCATTGGCAAATGTCTGGTACAACTGCATCAGATGCCAGATATGGGAATCATGGTAGCTTCCAGTTCAGCCTGCACACACATTCAGTATTACGCTCTGGGCATCACACACGACCTGGCAGTTGATGGAGGGGAAGCCCTTGCAGTTGAAGTAGACCTTACCCTGCTCGCCGGCTGGTGCTTTGATGCATATGTGTGTGCAGTCTATTGCACCACTACCTCAGGGTATTCCGCTATTTGCTGGAAGAGATGCATATTGCTGGCCAATACCTCATGGGAATTGGGGAAATATACATGATCACCGACATGTGCTGACATGGCATCCAGGAACTGGTGTAGTACCCTGGATGCTGATGCCTGTGATAGCCCCATCATATCACCAGTTGGTCTCTGGAAGGTACCTGTTGCTAATATTCTTAGGCCAACACATACCTTGGTTTCCACTGGGATGGGTTTCCCTCTGTTGGTTCTGTGTGCGAGGCGTGGCCTGCACAGCTCAATAATTTGCTGCAGGAGGTCTCTGTCCACTCTATAGCGCTCCACTATCTCCAGCTCATGTAGCCCCTGGTAGGTTACCCTGGGCCTGTACACTCTTCTCCGTCTCCTCACTGTGGGTTGTCCAGCAGCATTTCCATTGTCACCACCCTCAGCATGTTGCATATGTCGCCTTATAACAGCAATGGCAGCCCCTAACATTTCTTTGTCTCAGTAAAGCTTTTTCAGTTTTCACTTCTATTAGCTTACTGCAGTGTCTCTTGTGAGAAACGTAATGGACTGTTGTTTGCAGAGTTTTAAGTGCTAGGCTGGGCTGGGCTAGTGTATGCCTGTGTAATTGCCTGATTCTGATTGTTTTCACCTGCTAGCTCTGCTAGTACTCCCTGGTAGCTTCCTACTATTTGTTGTGCTTCCTTTTTCCTTTCTGTTTCCTCAGGGGGGAGCACCATGCACAAAAGCGCAAACACGAGCACAGCAACTAAGACACGCGCAAACATGCTTACACGGACCAAAACTTGCTTATTCGGGTTAAAACGCGCGCACAACAGCGCAAACGCGCTTACAACTCTTTAAACAGGCTTATACATGCTTACTACGGCTTAAATGCATGCACTCATGCTTACACACTCTGTCTTACTCGGGTTTACAGGTGTGCACACGCGTGCATGCATGCTCAGCAAGAAACGTTGGTGTTATCCATGGTATACAACTTCCATTTCTTGGCTTTCCCTAGCCTACCTGTTGACACACCTCTTTTCATGATGTCTAAATGACAGCGGACACATGCCACTCTGCTCCAATGAGTTTCACTTCTTTCATACATACCCCCCTCTTGATGCCACCTATCTTCTACCCTGTTACTCCCCATATCCTACACCTACACTCCACTGACTGTGCTCATTTGCTATGTAAACTAGCGATTCACTATCCTAACACTCATTTACATAGGATTGCCTATTAATGCTTGGTTACATGTCTTAGACTGAGCTTCCCCCTTTAGCAACCTCTACTCGATGGCCATCTTGTCTTCAGCCTGCCATTCTCTTGAATTGTACATTACCACTTTCAATAAAATCCACATTTGTGGGTTTTAATTTGTAGTATTCTGTTTTTTAGAGCACAGCTCGTTTATGTTGCGCGCTTCACGCTAAACATCGGAAATCGGCGAAAAAAAAATTATTTTTATTTTAATTTTGCATCAGGGAACATTTCCAATTGCCATATATTTGGCCATGGGCATGCTTCCTGCACTTGATACAACCTTTATTTGGAGCTGTCACAGCTCCGTTTTGCTATTTGCAGAACGGTACTCAGTTGTCAACTGAGTACATTTCTGCAAATAACACTGCTCTTACTCGGACAGGTTTGGGTTTCCTGAATCGCAAATCTACTTCATTTGCATGCCTTTCGCCTGCAGTTGAGGTGATTTGCATGTCCCAGCCCTATCTGTGTAAGAGACATTTTAGGAGCTCTCTTACACATCCCTACATGCTGTTCCTGGATCGCTCGTCGGACATGATGGCTGCATGGAGTCTTACTCTACTCTTAGACTCCATGCAAGCCATCGTGAATCCGGCCCACTGTCATCAAACAACATATTGTTCATTCGATTACAATAGTCAGCTTTAGTCATAATCACAACCCCTCCCATCCTTATCGGGCTTTATAACCCTGATAGTCTTATCACAACAAAGTTTTCTAAGTAGATCGAATTCTGTTTCGTTGAGCTTGCAATCAAGGTAGTTTTTTGAATTTTGTAAAATTTTTCTGAATTCAAATTCACACAATTTCTCAAAAATAATAACAGGCATTTGCAAAGGAGGATTGAAGGTACTCCTATGAATCAATTAATGTGGTCTATCAGAGCCACATTCTCCATTTTAGCCCAGACAGAAGGTGCAAAGTTAAACCTTTACTAAGTAAGTCACAGTGCTCAATACTAAAAGTCTGCTCTGTAAAATTATAAAGCTTAAAATCACTTTCATAGTTGGAAACAATATCAGGTCCCTCCAAGTAACCACTCATATCCAATAGTTCTTTTTGGTAGACATTGTCAAAAAGGTGGGCTATCTCCTCTGTCCTCAATGGAAGCTGTTCTTTGTCCTCCTCCATGGTTGTCGATCTGTTTGTGGGTTCCTGTTCTGGTTCCTCAGGTGCTCCAAACACCTCAGGGGAGCCTGTTCTAAAGGGATACCTTGATTTGCTTCTTCATGTACATCCCATTGAGCCTGGCTACAGCTTTCATCATTAGAGATGTTACTTCCATGAACGTCAGATTTTGGTAAGGGATAGGCCAGCCCTCAACTATACTCGAGCCTATCCCTTTCAATTTTCTTCAACTTCCTCTTTCTGACGTCATTCGAAATCTTGTCAGCCTTTTCCAGTATCTTATCATGTTTATCACTGCAATGCAAAAACGATAAGTCTCCCTTGATACATTTTTCAAGATCAATGATGTCATGCTGGAGATTTTCCAATTCTTTTGCATTGTGTTTAACAATAATTTCCATCAGCTCACAACCCTGCCTGTCAAACAAATTAAGCAGTTCAAGGTGCTGAGGTGAGTTCAGAAGAAAACCGTTAGGGAACTTCCAGGATCTTAAACATTTAGGAACCTGTTTATTGTTAATGCATTCAGGGAAATATTTATTTTCAATCAACAGTTTCTGATATTTAATTATTTTGGATTCAAAAAGCTCTAAAGATTTATTGAAAGTAATATTATTTTATTAGCCAAACAATTTAAATGAGTTTGGGGATTGTTTAACTATGTTGTAATGTTAACAGACGAACTAGCATTACCTTGCATCACCACAGCCTGTTCTTCATTGTCTCTACACTGTCCATTGAAAAAAAAAACTGCAAAACAGGTGGAGTATTTTGTCTCTTATTAGAATCATCATTTGGGGAATTGTTTGAAGTCTTCAATTGATTAATCCTAGCCATTAGTTGTGAAACTTGCTGTGAAAGTTGCTGAATTATTTGAGTCAGGAGTCCAACTTTGGGAACAACCCCCTCCAGGTTGAGCAGGTGGTGAGGTCCCATAAGTACCACACAAACTGGAATGAGGCATAGACAACATAACTCAGAACCAAACCACAAAACTGCAAAACAAAATACCAGTCCAAGTGTTCCAAGTAGAAGCCACGCTGCTAAAAAAACGTAGAATTTATTCACCATCAGATAAACATGTAAATTTCTTAAACAACAGATTTAGCACATTTGTCTGGCTATAACAAAAGACTTCCTCAGAATCTAAAGCACATTGAAATACTTTTTGAAAAAAGTCATCTGATCCATTAACTAATTAACATTCAAAATACCAGTATTGGTTTTAAAGCAATATAAACATAAATAAAACCCATAAGAAAAAAAATACTAAAATAAAACCAAGTGTCACAACATTGAAATCTACACAAGGTAAGACCTAAGCTTTAGAATACTGCTAATACTTAGATAATCATTAAGCCTAGGAGGGTTAAGGGCCTGCAGCTTAATCTGCCATCTCAATTCCTTTGCCTCCAATATGTCCTGCCACAGACCCCCCCCTCTTGGAGTCTTTTATGACATTTCAATACCAACAAATGTAAATGCTGCCCCATGCATTGACTTGCATGTGTTTTGCCAATTGCTTGCTGCTCTTAGATGCCTAAAATGTTCATAAATTCAGTCTCTAAAATATCTTTAGGTCTTACTCACATAAAGCACATTGACTACACAAAGTCACATAAACGATACCCTTAGTTTTGCAATTACAATAAAAAGAAGGTTTGAAAATTTACCATTAACCTTAAATGTTTCTCCTTCACTAATGTAGTGACATTGGAGACATGTTCCACATTTATTTGTCCCAGATCTACTATAGTGGCAATTATCAACCTGTTCAAGATAGTTTTTTCATAGTTTTAACCTTTCTGCAAACCAGCTTAGGTTCTTTACCAATATGTTTGAGAATCCCCTCAAAACAAGAAAAAATATTCCAGTTCTTCCTTAAAATATTAACTATATCAGAGTGTTCAGTGCTGTAGGTGGTAATAAATGCACATAAAAATGTGTTGTCCCCACTACACTGTCGGGTACCCATGTCCCCCAAATTAGCCTCATCATCCCTCAAAATGGGCTTATAAACAGAGTTAGCTCTTTTTTCACTCACTTCAACAAAAACATTTTATAGGTTCATAGGTAGGTACTAGGCTATCTGCCCAAATACATTTATAAGCCTAGCCAGAATGTGTTGGCTTTTGCCCCCCTTAGATTAGTTCCCTGTGCCTCTGTCCAGCAGAGCCACTGAAGTGATCCTCGGGGTAAACTTTCTGTTTCCCATCCACTCATCAAGGTTTTTCTTGAAAAGTGTTAGTGAGGAGCTCCGCCTAATGTAGATTGGAATCTTGTTTCAGAGCATGAGAATTCTCTGGGACAGGAATCTATCCCTCCAGCACATCCTATTTATTGTTGTGGTGAGGTTTGATCCCTAGAGCATGTGACTGGAGGGGATATGGTTTTCTTTAGGTGGAGCATGTCCATCAATTCTGGGTTGGATATGGCCTTGTATGTCAGGCAGAGAGCACCTCTGAGCAGCTGGTATGCAACTGAGTACAGCTGGAGTTTCTTCAGTCAAGCTGCATAGGACATCTGTTTGAGGCCAGTGATCCTCTTGGTGAGGTACTTCTGTGGTCTTTCCAGCTGTTTTGAACCAAAGATCTTGGGTAGCCATGCCTGATAAGCATAGCCCTCAGTATTTCACCTTCCTGTATAAAATCATCCTTTTCAGAGACCATACGTACCAATCTAACATATTGGCCCTTAATAAGGCCTCTCTTTTGATTATATGGATGGCAACTGTTGAAATGTAAAAGACTATTGGAATACATGGGCTTTCTATAAATGTTGCTCAAATATCTTCTATTACTATAATCTTTACTAATTTCAGCATCCATCTAGTTGATGATATTTAAATTAACAGTATAGATGAATTTTAGAAAAATATGTGGTGTTGTTATAATAATCAAGGAAATGGGTAATTTCATCATAAGGCCCTTTCCATGCTACAAAAATGTCATCCAAAAACCAACAATAAGTGGCCCAAAGCTGTTCAAAATAAGAGCCCTGAAGATATTTCTTTTCCCATTCAAGCATAATAATATTCGAAAAAATAGGGGTTTAAGCCGCCCTCATAGCAAAACCACATTTTTGATGATAATACTGTCCTTCAAAGTTGACATAGTTGTTCTTAAGGACTGCCTCCATCAGAGTGGTTAACACAAAAAACACTGCTTTGGTCTCTGAAAATGATGATTTTATACAGGAAGGTGACAATTGAGGGCTATGCTTACCAGGCATGGCTACCCAGTATCTTTGGTTCAAAATGTTTTTGTTGAACTGAGTGGAAAAAGAGCTAACTCTGTTTATAAGCCCATTTTGAGGGATGCTGAAAATCATTTTGGGGACATGGCTACCCGACAGTGTAGTGGAGACAACACATTTTTACGTCCATTTATTACCACTTACAGCACTGAACACTCTGATATAGTTAATATTTTAAGGAAGAACTGGAATATTTTTTCTTGTTTTGAGGGGATTCTCAAACATATTGGTAAAGAAACTAAGGTGGTTTGCAGAAAGGGTAAAACATTAAAAACTATTGAACAGTTGACAATTGCCACTATAGAAGATTTGGGACCTATAAATGTGGAAAATGTTCTCAATGTCCCTACATTAGTGAAGGAGAAACATTTAAGGTTAATGGTAAATTTTGCATACCTTCTTTTTATTGTAATTGCAACACTAAGTGTATTTTTTATGTGAATTTGTGTAGTCAATGTGCTGGTTTCTATGTGGATAAGACCCAAAGATATTTTAGAGACCATATTTATGAACATTTGTTGGACATTATGCATTTTAAGATGAGTAATACATTAGTGAAACATGTTAGCCAACAGCATGGGCATCAGTTTACATTTTTGGTATTGAAGTATCAGAAAATAATCCAAAGGGGGTCCATAGCAGGACATATTGGAGGTGAAGGAATTGAGATGGCATATTCGACTGCAGGCCCTAAACCCCCCTGGGCTTAATGGTTATCTAAGTATTAACAGTATTCTAAAGCTTAGGTCTTATCTTGTGTAGATTTTAATGCTGTGACAGTTGATTTTATTTTAGTATTTTTTTCTTATGGGTTTTATTTATGTTTAGAGAGAGAGGTGGCAACAACATAATCATGTTTTATAGCCAATTGGACCAAATCAGGTGTGTCAAGTAGACATGTTTGCAACATGAAGAGCTATGTATGTGACAATTTTTTTTTTTTTTTTGTTTGTTTTTTGGGACAGGCACCCTATTTTTTTTTTTTTTTGAAGACAGAGAGGAATGTTGGGGAAGGGACACAGGTATGTCTGAGGCAGGTAAGTTGGCAAGGTGAGGAAGCAATTGCTGACAGACAGGACATACAAGACAAGTCACTGGGACAATGAAGAACACAAGAAGTGAGTGAACACCATGGCTGTGGTAAGGACGTCGACCTCTCAAATCCATGGAGTTCAAGTTGGGTGAGAGTGAGAATTGAGTCTTCACCCACAAGACTGTCATCACTGTCACCTCTCTGCACTGATGGCTGCAGTATCTGATGTCTACATCTCCTTGTGTTAGTATAATGATGGAGAACAGTGTCTCCATCTGGTGCAGGCATGTGGCACAGTGTGGCACATGGTCCTACACACCATCTTCAGCAGTTTTTTTTGGGTAATAAACTCACCTTCTCTGCCACTGTTCCTGGAGGAAACCAGAGGTCTGTCTTCCAGGGCAGAAGTACCTGCAGGACTAGGTAGTGCAGAGACAACACAAGGAATGCTACCAGGTTGCAGATCAGACATGCTGGGCCATGGTGTTATAGCCAGTGGAGTAGGAGCAGGTGGATCCCATAGGCCAGGCCTACCCTGATGTGCTGTGGGGGAAATAAAAAAAAGAGAAAATAAGGGTTGGGGTTAAAGATTGCACAAGTTGTCTTATTTGCTTGATTAGGCTGAGGAAGGTGGTCTTACAGCTCGGGATTCTCACTTTTTTATTTGTAGACAGCAGCTTCTTTTGCTTACTGTATAAGCTAGTAATGACAGATGTGTGTCTGTCCAGGGCAAAATAACAGCATCCCACAGGCTGGTGTAAAAGTTTCAATGTAAAGTCCAGCAACAGATCTCACACACACACACACACACACACACACACACACACACACACACACACACACACACACACACACACACACACACACACACCAACTTCCCATTTGAGAAGTAAGAATAAAATCCCTTCCTAAGTACACACACTACAGAACACAATACTTAACGCAAGTAACGCAAGTGCCATGGCTGAAGTCCAACTTGGAGTGTGTCAGACAACACTTTATAGATGATGATATCAGCAATGTCTGTTGAGAACTAGATAACAGTGTCCCACAGGCTGCTGTAAAGTCAGGTAACAGCTGACACACACACACAAACCAACCCCCCCATTTGACTGCAGTGAGAATAAACCCCCTACTTGAGTATACACACTACAGAACACAGTACTTAACAGAAATGCCACAGCTCAAGTCCAACTTGAAGTGTGTCAGACAACACTTTATAGATGAAGACATCAGCAGTGTCTGTTGAGGACAAGATAACAGTGTCCCACAGGCTGCTGTAAAATGCTCCCTGTAAAGTACAGCAACAGCTCACACACACACACACACACACACACACACACACACACACACACACACACACGCACACACACACACACGCACATACACACACACACACACACACACACACACACACACACACGCTCACACGCGTGCACACACACACACACACACACACACACACACACACACACACACACACACACACACACACACACACACACAAACTCCCCAATTTGACTGCAGCGAGAATAGAACCCCTGTTTATCTAAGTACACCCACTACAAAACAAAGTACTTAAAACACATGCCATGGCACATGTGGGATTTTGTCAGGATTGCAGGTGAACTTATAGTAGATGACATTGGCAAGCCATGTAAAAGAGAAGAGGTTGAAAGGCCTGCATAAAATGGACATGTAGGCTTGTGCAAGTTTCAAAAAACTGCCAAGCCATACCATTGGAGAGGTAACTGTAGGATGCACACATCAGCTCTTCTATGAAGACACACACACACACACACACACACACACACACACACACACACACACACACACACACTTGACTGCAGTAAGAATAGAACCCCCTAACTATCTAAGGACACACACCACAGCACAAGTCTGATTTTAACAGGACTGCAGGTGAACTTACAGTAGATGACATTGACAGGCCATGTGGGAGACAAAAGGTTGGGAGGCCTGCATAGCTATATTACTTCATAGTGTCATCTGAGGTTAGTAGCTTAATAGCAATATGCTCCTTGGAATTATAGCTGTGTAACAACACAAGTACCCTTATTGACCATACTTGGCTGTTTGAGTTTTGCAGAGCAAAGCTGTGAGCACCACCAAGTTTCCCTGTCCATGAGTGAGCACACAACATTATGTATAACATTTTGTATTGTGGTTGATATATGTGTGGAAAAAGTAATGAGACACCAGGGTTGCAGTGCTTGTTTGGGCAGGTTGGGGGGAACAAATGGATGTTATGTAAATATATCACATATAGTTATATTGAGCCCTTAGTTTGCAATGTTTCCACATTTATGTCATACAAAAGAAATGGACAATAAACACCAATAATAAAATATCATATATGCAATTCCATAGTGCAATGAGCATTGGATTTGTGAAATAGTTAACAAAGTATACACACATGCGAGGTAGGTCTATTTGTGTGCAGGGAAGCAGTGTACAAATGAGAGGAACATTGCTAATGTTTGCTACTATACCCCTGTCCCATCTGTACTTCATGATGGCTTTTTGCAATGGCTAAGTGCACTAATCGAATGTATCCATTTTCTATTTTTGGGTGTCTGCTTTCTAGGTAATCTGGTTTCCCCTGTTTCCACAATGTTGTACTTTGTTCAGACAAGACAAGCTTAGCCAAATGGTTTTATGGGGATACAGCACATCACGCAAAAGTGGAATTAAAAGAAGACAAGAAGAAAAGATACTAACATTAAGGAACACATACACAAACTCTGCAAAAGCACAGTAAAGCCTGTTAGTACACATCCCATATTTCTCCATATGTCAGGATTTGAATCCTCACATCAATACAGTTTCAGAAAACAGGCGAGATGCTTTAGTCCTCTTTGCCACACAAACAACTTTGCATCAATAAAATTAAATCATTCTTCACATAATCAACTGCATTAGAATGCACACTGCTATCAAACCATCAGATGTGATTTGTACATTTAATTCTCTCTACTATATTTGGACATAGAGCAGTTAATGATCACACATCCTGTCATAATTTTGCATACAAATATACAGCTATATGTTACCTTTCTGTGTTTCTTGATCATTCATCAGTTATCTAATGCATGTAGCATGCACACCATTCTATATCATTGGCCTTAACATGTGAGAGGATATTAACTGGGATTAGTATGATATGCAGTTGCCAACAAAAGAAGTCCATGTTGGATGGCACAAGCATGCATATACTGCTAACTTTGTGCTAAACTTTATTACAATACTCATACAATCTTATATCTTATAAGTTTTTCTTTCTGATATTTTTTGCTGTTGTATTGGGTTAACTACCTATAATTAATAGTTGACTGCCAGCTACTTCATGAAGTGTGCATTGTGCATTACAATACTGAGAGACAACATTGACTAAAGCTTAGCATGTTATCATGTTAATCTGCTTTTAATATGTTTTCAGGTTTTATTTCATGTACCTGCTCTGTTCAGTTAAAAGCATTTATCTATAATGCTTGAAAGCAGTTTTTACATGTGCTCATAGCTACAGCACTCCATTTTTCTTGATTTAAATACTGAAAACGAAATTATTGTTTCTGTATATTATTCAAGGATGCAACTACTGGTATGCTTCTTAGGATTTGAATTTTTAAATGTGCATTCTAATGAACTGAGCCCTGCTATATCTCTTCCAAAACTGTTAGAAATTGTTTTACTTAGTTAAGAAACATTCTAACATTGCATTCAACCCTTCTATGTGTTTTATAACTACAATGATTCAATTCCCTGTTTACAATACTTCAAACTGAAAGAATGCAGCTGATGTTTAGGGTTTTATATGACTTTAGACCTTCTTAATTTTGATGTTTTGCATTGGAAGCTGCACTGACTCTGTAAGTTGGATAGTAAGGTATGGATCTCTGTTTTTACCCTCTCTCACAGTTATATATTTTTTTTACTTTAACTAGTGTAAAACTGTTTGTACTGAAATTATTATACTCATGTAAGTAGTATTAAGGTTATTGACTGTTTATTTTTTATTTCCTGCATTACTTAATGTTTAATTAGCTTCCAACATCTTTCTTTCATGCTTTATCTGTATTCCTCACTTGACTGTTAAGCTAACTTATCCCTTTTTCTCCCGTTTTCTTTTATCTTAGGTACCTAACCTTACCTCCTATCCAGCTATATAACCTATTAAAACCCATAAAATCCACCAACAACATTTCAACCTGACACAAGGCACTCACAAAGCATCCTAACATCCTAACCACATGGTCTTTGCAACTGCTAACAGCTAAACGTATATGTCAGATCACTATTTAAACTTTAAATGTGCTGTATGTTTTAGCAAAGCTATCATACATCACCAGAAACACTATGATCTTTATTTTAGTTTCTACATCTCCCCCTCCTTTCTCTACATACTTTCCTTTTTGTAAACATTTTAAAATTGCCTTCTCCCTGCCTCTCATAGAAAACAGTTGAAAGTATTTATCCCATCTGTTATTTCCAGCCTAAATCGTGATGCAGCTGTAATTTTAATATTATTCTGGTGTAAACATTACTGATTTTCTCTGACCTTACCTCCTGAAATTTTCACCAAATTTACTGATTGTTTTCTGCTGGTTTACTTTCCCATGTAGCTACAACATGCTCCGTTCACCCTCACTATGCTTAGGTTCACTCCCCTACTCTACCCTATCCCCGAGTCCTCCCACCCCCCCCACATATTCTATATTAATGCCCTATCAGTCTTGACTTACCACATCCCCTACTGATTATCTACCAGTTTATTTCTCCACCCAATATCAACCTCTCCCCAACCACCTAAACATCCCCACCCATATCAGAGTCTTGCCTAAACCTTCCTACTCTACCTCAGCTCATTCATAAACATTCCTACCCAACCCACCTTAGCTACCTTCATTCCCACTCCAAACTCCTATCAACTTAATTCCTGTTCTGCCCAAATAATGCTCATACCTGCTCACACCCTTACAAAACCATCCACCATCTCCCTATAGCTCCTCGGCTCTCTCATAGGATCAAAGGATCATAGGTAATTACAAGTCTAATGGCTCTGGAGCCCTTACAAGCCTAGCCAAGTGTTTATTCCCAAAAAAGAAGCTGCAGTCAGCACCTGTCTCCCTTGTCAGTGAGGGACAATGGTGAAACCCGTGGGACAAATTTGTGGTTACCCATCCACTCATCAAGGTTTCACTTGAAGAGGGTCAGCGATGTTCTTTCTTTGATGTGTATGGGGAGTCTATTCCAGAGACATGGCAGCTTCTGGGAGACAAACCTGTCTCTCCAGCAAGTTTTGTTAATGTCATATATTAGATTTAAGCCTTTTGATCAGGTACTATGTGAGGAGTTAGACTTATGGATATGGAGCATCTCTAGTAGAGCAGGGTCTGAGATTGCCTTGTAGGGAAGACACAGATCACCTCTGAGCAATCTGTACAATACAGAGTAGAGGGATGGTGATTTGAGCCTGTCCATATAGGATAGGTGTTGGAGGCCATGGATTCTCTTTGTGAGGTATTTCTGTGGCCTTTCCAGTGTTCAGGTGTTTGAACAGGTACCTAACAAATGGGACGCTGTACTCTATTATTGGCCTAATGAGGGAGGAGTACAGAGAGGTAATAACCTCCTTTTTTCTGGATGCAATCCCTTTATTTATGAGATGAGCCGAGTAAAAGGCTTTTCTGACCACTGCCACTATATGATGGTCAAATGTGAGATTGTTGTCAATTTGTGTACCCAAGTCTCTCACCACAGGTTGTGCACTTAGGGGGTTGCTGCTAATGCAATAATCAGTAGGCACTATGTTTGTGATGAATGGTATGATAATATATATTTTTCTGCATTTAACTTATGGCCATGATTTTGTCACTAGCCATTTGTTGCTGTGAGACCCTCTTGAAGTATGTTAACATAATTTGGGGAGTCAGTGACAGCACCCAACTTACAGTCATCCACAAACTTGGTCAGCCACATGTCTTTTGTCTTTGCCTGGACCTCTGAGAAGTAGATGCCAAACAAAAGGAGTCCCAGGACAGATCCCTGGGGACACCACTAGTGACAGGTCTGCTATCAGAGGTAGTGGCAACTATTTTGAACTTGTGGATCCTATCAGTGAGCTAGTTGGCCACCCATCCAATGATATAGGGATTTATGCAAAGTTCTGTTAGCTTTTTGATGATGCCTGAGTGGGGGTTGTATCAAAGGCTTTGGCCAAGTCAAGGTAAGCTATGTGTACTGACTTTCCCTCATCCAGTGCCTTGGTGATAGTCTCAAAAAAGTCAATCAGGGTCACCAGGCAAGATCTGCCTTTGACGAATGAGAACTGGGTGTGGCCAAGTGCTTGGAGATTGCCTATGTTCTTGTTTATGAGATCCATAATAATATGCTCCATGGCCTTACAGATCAGACATGTCAAGCTAATGAGGCGATAGTTTCCAGGGTCAATAGTGGCACCACCTTTGTGCAAAGGGATGACAATGGCAGTTCTCCACTCTCTTTGAATGAAGACTGTACTTAGGCTATGGTTGAATAGGGTGCTCAAAGGCGAGGCTAGTTCTTGCTGGAGATGTTGCAGAATAGAGCCTGGGATACTATCACATCCCATGGAAACTGTGTTCTTTGCCTTGGATAGGGCCTTTAACACTTGATCTATGGAGATGTGAGGTGGGGGCAAGTATCGGGAATGCTGACTGGGCTTTTAGGGGAGGGGGGATTGTGCTGAACCTATCTGTTAGCAAGTTGGCTAAGTTAACAGGATCTGTGCAAGTGGCACCATTAAGAACTAATTCAGAACAAACCTGGGCTTTGCCATGGAGGTTTCTGACATAACTGAAAAAGGCTTTGTGTTTAGCCTTTGTTTCAGAGGCTAGTTTTGATTCATAATTGGCTTTGGAGGTTTTCACTAGTGATCTAATTTACATGTTAAGTCTAAGGATGGAGTTTTTCCAATTGGGAATTTGTGCCTTTTTACCCTTGGACAGCAGTTTCTTCCTTTTGTTGTGAAGCTTGTTGATAGAGGATGTCCACCGCATAGGTGTGTATTTCCTTGAGGATCAGGTTTTAGTTCTGTTGGGTATGGCTGAGTCCATGCAGTTGTACAAGTGCTTGTATACTGCTTTTGCATACTGTTCAGCATATTTGTCTGCATCCTCTGAGGGTGGTGGCTGTGTGACGCTACTGATACCCTTCCTTAGATAGTTATAGTCAGTTTTTGAAATGTTTTTTAGCCTGGTTATGGCTGGGGGAGGTTGGATGGGATAGACACTTCAAATGAGACAGACCAATGGTCTGATCTCACCAGGGAAGAACTTACTATGGGGGTGGTCCAGCAGTTGCCCATGTTGGTGAGAACCATGTCTAGAATGCTATCTCCCCTTGTGGGAGATGAGAGAAGCTGGTCTAATGTGTTGGAATTGATGAAGTCAAGGAATCATTGGGTGAGTGCATTAGAGCAGGAATAGTTCACCCAGTTTATGGTGGGGTAGTTGAAGTCACCAAGAATCAGGGTGTTAGGGGGGTACCATGATGGACTCGAGTAGGTCCAGGTAGGAGTAGTGGGTGTACTGAGTCATGGAGGGGGTCTTTAGCTGGCTATAACATGGATGGGTGTCTTGCCAATTGTCAATTGCACCTGGAGAAGTTTTAGTGCATCATGCTGGCAAACTAGTCTGGAGGTGTGCTTGTCCTTAATGAAAATAGAAACTCCACCACTCTTAGTCTTCCTGACCTCATTTTGGGGTCAGAATGTGTGGAATGAGGTATAGCTTGATAAGGCAGGGGTGTTCTTTGCAGCCTTGAACCAAGTTTCCGTGACTGCAAAGATGTCAGCATTTTTCAGTACTATGAGACACTTCAGTGGGTGCATTTTCAGGTTATGGCTCCTAGCATTAAGCAGCAAGACCTTCAATTTACTTTTTGACATATCTTTTATGTTGGAAGATTTGTCTGTGGGACATTGCACAATGGGGAAGGCAAGAGCTTAGGCCAGAATCCTGAATCCTAGGGGTGACAAGTGGAGGCCATCTCTGGCAAAGCATCGAGGCCTGTCAACCATGTCATCCCAGGCAGACAGATACTGGATCCCCTTGGAATGACACCAAAACTAAGCCAATTGTTGAAGACAATTATTTTTGTAGATATTGTGGTATCATGCTTGGTGAAGGTAGGATGCTGCTCAGGGCTAGGGTCATACCTGCCTGGGACACATACTCTGACAGCTCAATCATGTCTCTCTTCATATAGTCCAGGGAGGTACATCTCAAGTCATTCACCACCATGAGCAATGACAGAGTCATAATTGTACCTGTTGTGGAGAGACTTAAGTGCGTGTGTGATGTGTTGGATTCTGGCACCTGACAGACAACTGACTGTGATCTTCTCCTTGTCAAGCCTGGTGAGGGGGACATTGGTGTGTTTCACAATTGAGTCTCCAATGACTAGTATGCTTGATTTAATGTTGTACTCTATGGGCTGTATGAGTTTATAGTTACGCCTTATGGGCTGTGCTTGTGAGGCACTGGTGTGTTGTCTGCTGTCTGTGATGTGCTTGGTGTTGTGTGTGGATGTCTGTGAGTGTGTTTTGAAGGTCTCTGCTGTTTAGGTAAGTTTTTAATAAGGACCTCTGTATATGTGGGTGTGTGCTGTGTTTGGCTATGTGATGTGGGTGGTGTGGTGTTTGTGCTGGCAATCTCCTCTTTGATAGGGGTACTGACTGAGGTGTGAGAGAGCATGGATTCTAGTTTACTGATATAGATGCATTTCTTGCAAGTAGAAAAATTATGTGCTATGAGAAGAGGGTTGTCAGTGAACATGAGGCAGTTGCTACACTGTCTCAGTATGCCCATATTGACCAGGCTGGCAGGAGAAACTGATGGGAATTGTCCATACATAGTGTTCTGAAACTTGGATGGACTTGGGGAGATAGGGTTTTGATAAGGGTTTGACCACAACAGTGTAGACCACAAAAAATTCTTAAATGTAAAATAACTGGCCTGAAGCCTAAGTGTTAATACCAAAAGTAAGAGGGTTAGAATAACAGATAAATTTAATCTGGCTACTAACCAGCAATAATAAATACAGCAGAATAAAACCACTTCAACACTTAAGAGTAAGGAGGAAGAACATAATAAATAAATGCATACATAGTAATGTTTTTATTTGTTTTGTGGAGAGGAAAGGAACAGAAGATAATTCAAGATTAAGAAACTTAGAAACTAAGGGGGGTGGCCTTTCCAAATGCTCTCTCTGTACACAGTAGAATGACCTGATGAGATGGGACAGAGGGGAGTGTCAAAAATCAAAGAAGCAAGAGGGTACTACTACCCAAATGATTACCCTGTACTCAGTGCAGTAAGCAAATGAGATGGACTGCAAGGAGTGTCCAAAATCAAATTTACAGCAGGGGCAGGCAATTCCAAAGCCACCAAATTTAAGAACACACCAACACTAGGGTAGGAGGGTGGGAAAAACAAAATGCAGACACAGGGAAAAGCAATCTCAAGCAAATCAACAAATGAAGCACAGTTTTGTTAACTAAAACAAAATGCTGACTCGGAGAAAAGCAACCTCAAGCAAATCAATAAATGCAGCGCAGTTTTGTTGACTATCACTGATAAAAGATAAAGTGCCAAAAATATACTTATATGCTTTCTGTATCCAGATGTCTATTGAACCAGTCACAGCTAGGCCACAAAGAGCAGCTAAGATACTGATACTGTCTCACAGAATTGTAACTCCTTATACAGTAGTATAAAGGAAAACTCAAGAGCCTCAGGGAATCAGATAACACAAAAAGATGTGCTCACACCTTGGGCGGGCTTCAAAAGAAGATAGACGACCCTCACTACGAAACCAGCTGAACAGAATCTAGACAGTGACCAGAAATATCAAGCAAATAAATAAAAGCAGTATAGTTTTGTTAACTATTAGTAAAACAGAAAAAAATGCAGACATTGAGAAGAGCTGTCTCAAGCAAATCAATAAATGCAACACAGTTTTAACTAAAACAAAATGTAGACACAGAGAAAAGCAATCTCAAGCAAATCAATAAATGCAGCACAGTTACTTTCCACATCATGCTCCACATCTACCTTATGAACCGCTACGTTTCTTGCTTGTATTCTTAACTCACTCCATGTCATATTAAACTCACTTACCAAAAACCATCAGCTACTCTTATCCATTCACTGACTAATGACTCTACTCAATGTTTTTCAATCTCTCCATCTCTTTATAATTTTTCCTACATACAGCTCCTAAAAATCAAAATATTACCTCACATACATCTCTCCCAAAACCTAAGCAAAAACTCTACACTTATTACTCCTATCATCCACAACTCATTATATTAGCAAGGACTGTCCTGCTAAGTGGAGATGGTCACCCCATCCTGGCCCTCCACCTCTCCACTTGCCCCCACCTTCTCTCCACCTCAACTCACCCCTTCTCCCACCTCACACCCTCCTTCCCCCAACTTACTACACTCCCAAAAACTTAACCTTTTACTCAATAAACATACAAAGTTTACTCAATAAAACCACCAAACTCCATTCATGGATAGCCCTCTACTCTCCACATATCTTAACCTTATCTGAAACATGACTAAAGCCCTATATTTCAAACAATGAAGTCTTACCTTCTGAATATAACATTTACTGGTAAGATAATATCTCAAAAAAGGAGGCGGTGTTGCCATTCATTATTCTGAGCAATTTAACCTCTTCCCCTTACTTACTCCTCACCTTAACTTCCACCCAGATAAACTATTAATTCTCAACTGTCACATAAACACCCATAAAAATTTGCTATAGCATCCAAGCCTGAACATCACGACAATGAAATAACTGCTCCTGGCTACAACATAATACTTAAAGATAGGTCAGGAAAAAAGGGAGGTGGTGTAGCCAGACTTTTCCGAAACCACCTCTCTGGAACAATTTGATTGCAACTCTCAAGAAGTCTAAGACATAGAATTCATTCTAGACAGACTAAAACTTAACCCCAATAAACAAATAATTATTGCAGGAGGTTATATCCCACCAGGCAATAACGCTAGCATACTAGAAAATCTACTTAACTGGCTGGCATCATCCCTTCCACAAGAAACCATATGTTTAGGTGACTTTAACATTGACTGGTCTGAGTGTACCAGCCAAACTCCCTCTACCTATGTTAACCTCCATTGGTTTATCCAAGTTATATCTACCCCCACAAGAATAGATAAAACCTCCAAATGGCAGTCAATCTTGGACTGGATACTATTATCTGACCCCACTCTGGCCCACCAATCAGGCTGTCTCTCTGACAGTCTGAGTGACAATCAAACAACATACTTAATTAGGAACCAGTCTCATCTAACAAATCAACCCATTCTGAGGGTCATACATAACAAAAAAACCTTTGGAGCCCAAGACTTAATCAACTCACCAAAATCCTGTATGTGGACTCCCCTAAAACAACTATCACTAGATAAAGCTGTAAAGTACTTTAACTCAACCTTCCTAAACATCCTAAACTCCCATGTACCACCCAGGACCACTAGAATTAAAACCAATTATGCTCCATGGCTATCAAAAGATACTAGGTCCATAATGAAAGAAACAGACAAAGCCTTGTTGCAATTTCACAAACATAAAACCTCTACCCTGATTCAGAATTACCATGAGCTCTGTAATCGAGCCAAAAAACTAATAAAACTTGACAAAACTAACTACTATAAAACAATACAGGAGAAACACACCAACAATCCTCAAAAATTCTGGGCCTCAAAAAATAACCTACTACATCCAGGAAAACGTACCACTCCTTCCCCAGTATTGCCAAATAAACTAGACAACATCCCCACCCAATTTAACAAATGCTTCACTGAAACAATCCAAGCCCTAGCCAATACCCAAAACACTAACACCAACCTTACAGCAACAGTAACCTCCACCCTTTCCAAAACAGAAAACAACCACCCCAGGTTCTCCCTCAATCCAGTCACCACTAACACAATTGCTAAACTCCTCAAAAAACATAAACCAACAGCGCCAGCAGCTGGCAACCTACCTGTGGAATTCCTACATATTACTGCAGATGACATAGCCTATCATGTGTCCATCCTCATAAACAGGTCAATAACAGAATGAAAAGTACCCCATTCTTGGAAAATATCTCACATTATACCATTGCACAAAGGGGGTCAATCCCTTGAGCTTATAAACTACCGCCCCATTAGCAATTCTATCACCCCTATCAAAAATATTAGAAAGAGTGGTCCACTCCCTGCTTATGCATTACCTCCTAAAGAACAACCTACTATCCTCATCCCAGCATGGCTTTAGACCTTCCCATGGCACTACCACCACACTGCTTTCATTCTCCAACATTGTTAATAACCATAGAAACAACGGTCTGTACGTAACCTCCATATTCTTAGACTTATTCAAAGCCTTTGATATGGTTAACCATAGAATGTTCCTAGAAACCCTAGCTACCCTTAACATAAGCTCCTCCACCATGTCTTGGTTTGGTAAGTATTTATCTAACCATCAACAAGCAGTTCTATGGCAAGACCTGCTGTCCACCTTACTGTCAGTAAACATAGGTGTCCCACAAGGGTCCATCCTCGGTCCCTTGCTATTTTCACTATTTACTAACCACACAGCATCATCCTCACTCTCTGCATCTATAGTGCAGTACACAGACAACACCACTATTATATGTGCTGCATCCACCTTGAAGGAACTAAAAACCATCAACCAAAATAACTTTACCCTAGCCATAGAATGGTTCACCAACATCAAGCTTATACTCAATCCCAAAAAAAACAAACTCATTCTCTTCAGCCCTGGTAGATCTCCTCCAGTAGACAATAACTTTGCCATAAAATCCAAAGATTATACACTAGTCACCCCAACATCACACACTAAGCTTTTAGGCATAGAAATTGACAATAATTTGAAATTCAACATCCATATCACCCAAACAATCAAAAAGGTCAACAAAAAGATCGGACTCCTTTATAGGAACCGTCAATTCATGACTAAGCACACCAAAGCCACCACTGCTAGAACCCATCTGTTATCCATCCTCCTATATGCCTCCCCTGTCATAACTAACCTTCGCCACATAGAACTAACCAAGATGGAATCTTCAAGATGGAATCTTGCTACAACAAGATTTCCAAGTTTACTACCGAAGCCACTCATAGGTCCCATCACTGTCTAGTAGCTTGAGTTTTCATGACTCCTCCTACTCAACCAGATAACAATTGCACATAAGCTCTACTACCATTCTGATAAAACTCCTGCCCTGCAAAATTAATTCACCCCTACACCCCCTCCAGAAACTTAAGATCTACACACCTGAACCGCATAAACATCATTAAACACAAAAATGAGGCTGGCAAATCTCTCTTTGCCTGCTCCATTGCCAGAACCTGGAATGCTCTCCCAGATCACATAACCTCTACAACCTCTACTTTTCAGTTCAAAAAACTTCTCAAAACCCATTACATAAAAAAACTGGCTCTGCCCATATCACCTCCCCCCCCAGGTTTGGCCATATCAACTCACCGTTGCTGGGATTCTACAAACTATAAAATTATGGCTCTCCACCTCCCACTCTCCCTACTTGTTTTCCCATAGATAAAGCCCCTAGATTTCTAAAAAAAAAGACAGAGATTGAAAGAGTTATATTAGTAATTACTCCCTCTTAGTTATTTTATAAGATGTTATTATTTCCAAAGTATGCTCAACTGTAAAAGAACTCCTGTATTATTTAATCTTGTTAATTCTATTTATTATATTGCATGCTAAGTATGTTCATTGGTATTGAACCCTTGTATAATTTATCTAGTGAATGTGTATCCATTGCATTTTACTGTTATTGGAGCTTTTCTTCCCGAGCCTCCGCTGAAAACGGACCTGTGTCCAGTCGGACCTTCCTGGTAAACAAATGTAAAATAAAATAAATAAATAAATACAATTTACATCCCACCAGGTAATAACATCTCCATCCTTGAACATATACTGTCATGGATTTCATACAACATACCTTATAAAAAAATCATCCTTGCTTATGTAAATATAGACTGGAGAAAGCTATCAACTGACTCCCCAAATTTCAGTAAAAATCTCCACGTTTTTAATAAACAAATCACATCACCCATATGCATGAATAAAAATACTAGTACCAGCTCTATCTTAGACTGGATCCTTACTTCTGATCCAAACCTCTACCACAACCCTAGCACTCTACCTGACTCCATGAATGACCACCTTTCCACCCATATCCAAAAATACTCTGTCCTGCTTAGTAGGTCTCAATTATACAGAGACTGATGCAAACTTTCCAGCTTTAATGCTGAAACATTTAACACTAGACTTTCATCCATTAACTGATCCTGCCTCCATCACCTTCCCCTCAATGAAGCAGTACTAGAATTCAATCGTATTTTCCTTGAAATCTTTAACTCCATAGCATCCTTAAGAAAATTAGAATAAAAGCAAACTATGTCCCTGGCTTACAAAAGACACTCACTCCCTTATGCATAAAAAAGACAGTGTTTGGAAAACCTGGCTAAAAACAAATTCTCTACAAACTTACAAAAATACAACAAACTCAGAAACCTTACCAAAAAGTAAATCAACAAATGCAATAAAAAAATCTACAATAAGGCCCAAACCAACTACTATTCTAATTAAAAAAACAACATTCTGGAGCACCATCAATAAAATCCTTCACCTTGGAAGTCCTACAACCCTTAACCCCTATCCAAACAACACTCCACAAGAAACTGCCACCCTACTCAACTCTTAGTTCATTGACTGTATCCACAAACTAACTCATACTGACCATAATGACACTCACCCAGCCACTTCTTTTAGTTTTATCAATATAACCCCCTTTTCTCTTGAACCAGTCCCCACAGCCTACATCAAATCACTCCTGCTTAAACTTAAACCATGTTCATCCTCAACTGATAATCTACCTCCCCTCTTTCTCAAGCTTACAGCAGACTATATAGCCTTCACTATTTCAATACCAGTAAACTGATTAATCCAAAAATCTGCTGTCCTGACATTGGGAAATCATTCTATACCATGCCTCAACATAAAGGAGGAAACTCCACTGATCCTTCCAATTGCAAACCCATGGCCATTCTTTCCCCACTCTTGAAAATCCTCAAAAAATGCATGCATACACAGTTTCTTAAATAACTAATTCAGGAAAACCTCCTGACCTCTCCCCAATATGGGTTTTGGCCAAACCACAGTACTGCTGGTGCCCTTCTATCTTTCACTCATACTGTAGTGGAGGCTAGAAACAAAAAAAACAACTGGTATTCTATCTGTTCCTTGACCTCTCAAAAGCCTTGATACAATATCTCACACTGAGCTACTAACAAAACTATCTGATCTCAACCTCTCCACCTCCGCTATTCACTGGTTATCCAACTACTTTAGCAACAGGTTATAGTCTATCAGATGGCATACTTCTTGCTCCCACTTCTTACCTATCCAGATAGGTGTCTCCCAAGGCTCTGTTCCAGGGCCCTTCTTTTCAATATCTTTAGAAACAACCTCCACTCATCTCTTATATAATATGCTGATGACTCTACTCTCATCTCCTTCTCTGATAACATCACTTACCTTCACTCTCTTACCCAAAACTCATTCCTTCCTTATCAAAAGATGGCTTATGGAAAAGCAACTCATCTTAAACCCGAAAAAAACTCAAACTCCATTTCTTTCTACTCAAATCATTCTCCCATCACAAAACCACCTTCACCATCTCATCACTTGACAACACCATTATCAAAGTAAAATCTCACACTAAGCTCCTTGGTAGAATAACTGATGATCAACTAAAATTTGACCTTCACATTCAATAGTGTATTAAAAAGATACATGAGAAATTGGGACTACTTTGTAGGAAAAAAAATTCCTTTCATCTGACTACAAACTTTCTCTTGCTCTGGCATTCCTCCTTCCCTGCCTTCTCTAGGCAACTCCAATACTTACAAACTTACAAACCACTTTAATCACCAAGTTTAAACAAACTTATAATAACATAGCTATATTTGCCACCTACCACCCCTAAAGTTCTCATGACTGCCTTGCTCTAAGGAAACTTCAATGGCTTGAATTTCCCTAATAACTGCGTCTGTCACAGTTACAGATCACACACTCCATACTTAATAAACCTACTGCCTGCCCTTCCTTCTCTTTCTATACCCCTAATCATTCCTTCTGTAGCTCAGGCCAACATCTCCTTGATATTTACAAACCCAACAAAAACACTGGCAAACTCTTATACAAATACACAAAGTCCCAAGCCTGGAACAAACTTCTCTCTAATATAAGAAACATCAAACACATGAATAGTTTCAAAAAAGAGCTAAAAACTTCCTGTCAAACTCATGGCTCTGTCCCTGCCAGGACCCTACATAACCTCCCCTCTCCTTTGTCTATCACTCATACAATTTCTTCCTTCCTTATTTTACAGCTCAGATCTCACGACTCTACTTCACTTTAACTAAATACATAACAATTTAGTAGAACATCTGCTGTTCACTTGTAATTAGACTTTATGTAAATATCTATACAGTTATGTTATATAACGTATCACCATCTGCATTTAGTAACTACAAGGCAATGTAATCATCACTTGTTTATAACCTTTTGCTCTAGACTATTCAAAATTTTTATCTGCCTTTTGTTAATTAATTGTTCTGCTCTATGTGACTACCCATTTCTTATTTTGTTGTTAATCTCGAATATACATTTCAGAATTATTTGCATTGTATTGTATTGGCGCTTTTCTCCTCAGGTCTCTACTGAAAATGGGCTTCTGGCCGAGCTGGACTACTCCAGTTAACAAATGTCAATTAAAATAAATAATAAAATAAATAATAATACTCTTCTTTTGGGGGTAACATATTTGAGTTGCTGTTATGGCAGGAACAAGGGAACACTCCTTTTTGAGGGGGGGACAAAGCTCAGTTACTGTCATGGCACAAACAAGTCTGAAGTCTGAAAATGCAATGTGTATCATCATGTTCTAACTTCTGTCTTTAATGATTTACCAGTACAAAGGTATGGTGCTAAAATGAGGCAATGCAGGGAGCATCAGAACTGTTCAGAGGTATGACTGTATGAATCTTTCATGCCTGAGGCCTGCTAATTACTAATGGACAAACAAGTAAAATAAGTATCTGGTGTCATATGTTAAGGAATTTTCTGTACAAATCCACCATTTACTTGCTTAATATATGAGGTTAGGCTATGCCATAATATTATTAAAGAATACTATCTAGGTTCAGTGTCTTACAAATGCAGCAGTTGACACACCTTTAGCTTAGGCATGACTCTGGTCGATGAAAGCAGTACACAGCCAATGCATTGGGAGGTAAAGGTTGTGTGAGCTGCCTGGCATCAATTTTACTTTGTGTATGTGAACAGGAGGAAGGTGTTAGGCCCATATGTACTCAGTAAATGTGCTATGCATTGTCTCTTAGCCAAAGCAAGGGCATACTGAGCATGCCTACATCTGCCTACAGGGACAGCAGCTGGCGGTTCCTCCTCTGAGTTCTATTCTGACTGTGGCTGTGGTGACCTAGACATTGGTGGGGAGATTTGTGTCCCTTCCCCTTGCTGATCCTGCTGCAGCTGTTTCAGTAGGATCAGATTGTGGAGCACAACACATACTGTGAATATTTGTGTACATGTGTGCATATGGTCTATGATGTTTCTAGTTTGAGCATGTGCCTCATTATAGCATTCTTCTGTGGGTGTGTGTGCACTTCTTATGGGTGTCATCAGCTATGGTTCCAGGGCATAGCTAGCATCCCCAGCAAATGGCCCTAAGGGTTATTCCCCCTAGAAAACAACTGGCACAGTTGTGTTGTGTGCCAGATATGGGAGTCATGATAACTGCCAGGGTTGCCAACACACACATTCAAGATAATTCTCTGGGCATTATAATATGAAGTGACAGTTGATGAGTGGTATCCCTTGTGGTTAATGTAGATTCTACTCTGCTCACCTGGTGGTTCCTTAATGTGTACATGAGTGCAACCTATGGCACTCAGTACACTACATAGTAAAACAGTTCCATATTGCTGGCCCTCTGTTCAGAAGTATGGGAGAAAAATGTGTGTTCATTGGCATATATGAGCATAGCATTGAGAAAGTGGTGCAGGATCCTGGAGGCTAATGCCTGTGACCCACCCATCATTTCCCCACTTGGTCTTTGAAAAGTACCAGTAACTAACATTCTAAGGGCTACACATACCATAATTTCCATTGGAATGGGTTCCCCTCAGTTGGCTCTGACTCTGAGTTGAGAGCGGCAGAGCTCACAGAGTTGTTGTAATGTATCCCTGTCCACCCTGTTACGGTCTACAATCTCCAGCTCATTTACCACCTGGAAAGTTACCCCGGGCCTGTACACTCCTCTCCTTCTTGGCCTAGGCCTATTTTCAGCAGTTTTTCTGTATGTGTGTATATATATATATATATATATATATATATATATATATATATATATATATATATATCTAAGCCTGTTTCCTACCTTTCCTGTAACTAGTGTAGTCCAGATTCAGATTTGCTGTATTCAGGACTGTATGTAACCTTCTGAGCCCCCAAAGCTTTCTGTGTTGGAGGGAAGCCTTCTAGCTTATCAGTGGGAGTGGTAAGCACTAGGTAACCTATCTACCACATAAGGAGTGGCTCTGGCCCAGAAATTGTAGTTATTGGCCATTTGGGCAGTTTTTCCATCTCTCTGATTTAAAAGCCCGCATTTGCACTTGTTTCTCCACTAAATAACCTACTAATTACTACAGCACTCAACCTTCCTCATTACCTAGAGAAAAACCGTTTTGGTACTTACTTTCCTGACTTGCTTAGAGAAAAATAGCTCTTGTACTCACTTTCCTCACTTATCTGGAGAAAAATAGTTTTTTATTCAGGCATGTCCAAGGGTCAGCTCCCAGTGTTCTCACCTGTCTATCTGATGAATCTGGGCATCTTGGGGCAATGTAGAAATTGCCTCATGTACACAGAAAACCCTCTCCTGCTACCACCCAACACTACAACCTGTGGGACATGCACTTATCTAGCCAAACTGGAGGTAAAGCTGTGTTCACCCAAAACTGAACTTGACACTCAAGAGGAGAAGGTAAACACTTGCACCACACCACACTCATCACATAGTCTCACTAAACCTACACCACCAAAATCCACACATAGAAAAACAAAAACATTTGTGGAGGCTCTCACTAATAATATGCTCAAGCAACAGAGACCTCCAAAGCAGAAATGCAAGCAACCTCCACCCTATAACACAACCCAAATGACACATAGCCCGCAGACTTAGTGTGCCACTCAACCACAGCCAATAAGGCAAAACAACGTACCCGACACACTAGTCATAGGTGACTCTATAGTCAGGCACACTGATGTCCCACTCACCAGGCTAAACAAGGAGAAGGTTATTGTCAGCTGTCTGTCGGGTGCCAGGATCCACCACATAACCCATGCACTCATGTCACTCCACAACAAGTACAAATATAACTCTGTCATTGCCCATGTTGGTTTGAATGACCTGAGACATACCTCCCTGGCCTACATGAAAAGAGACATGGAAGAGTTCTCTAATCTTGTAGCCCAGGCAGGTATGACCCTAGCCCTGAGTAGCATTTTGCCATCACCCAGAATGATACCGCAGTACAAAGACAAAATGATTGACTTCAACAATTGGCTAAGCTTCTGGTGTCAAACTAAAGGGATCCAGTATCTGTCTGCCTGGGATGACATGGTCGACAGACCACGATGCTTTGCCAGAGATGGCCTGCACCTGTCACTCCTGGTATTCCGGATACTGGCTAAAGTACTTGCCACCCCTATAATGCCTTTTTTAGGCAAGGTTCAAATGACAAATTCACCACTGTAACAGGAACAGGCAAGCAAAAACCGAGGGTGCAGGTACTCAATGCTAGAAGTCTAAATCTCAAAATGCACTCACTCGAGACACTCCTTAAAATGGAGAACATCGATATCTGTGCAGTGATTGAGACCTGGTTCAAGGCTCCAGAGAGCATCCCTGCACTACCAGGCTATAACTCGTACCACACTTTTCGGCCATGTAACCTGGACCGGAACACCAAAGGCAGAGGTGTGTCCATATTCATTAAGGATATCCACACCTCCAGGCTAATTGCTCAGCATAATGCAGCTGAGGTTATCCAAGTGCAACTAACTGTGGACAAAACTGCAATCCAAATTGTAGCCTGCTACAGATCCCCCACCATGCCCCAGGATTCCTACTCCTCTTTTCTTGATGCACTGGAAAATATTAGGGTTCAATCAAACACCCTAATAATGGGTGATTTCAACTACCCCACCATTAACTGGGAAAACCTCTCATGTACCAACTACTTCCTTCACTCAACGCTTTATGGAATTCATAAACTCCAATGCCCTGGATCAACTTATCCACACCCCCACCAGAGGCAACAATATCCTAGATCTAGTCATTACCAACATGAGTGAGTGGTGTTCCACACCTGAAGTCAACGCCTCATTGGTCCGATTTGACCATAAGCTAATAATTTATGTCATGGCACTTAAAATTACATTATTATGATTGTTACACTGATCTTCTAGCATACACCCTGTGTAATTAGCTCAGAATATTTGTCATGTTACATGTTAAGGGCAGCTCTGTATAAATGTAAGAGGCATTACTTGCTCTTGTTTCCATTTAAACTCATTTCTGTGGGAGTAGTTGGAAAGTTTTGGAATACACAGCCAACACAAACACAGTCTACACATTTGTTTTAGAGGTTGTTGAATCACTCCACCATGTTAATTTGCTTCATTATCATAAAATGTGGCTACTTATGCTGTAATTTGTATGCCAAGAAAGTTTCCATATTTGTGCATGAATGCGTGCAGCTGCTCACTGCTATGCGAAGTTTACTCAATCTAAAACTTAGTGTCTGTGTGCACGTCAAGAGGGTAAAAAATATCATGCAAGCTTTATTGAATCTCCCTGACTACATTAGTCACAGAGAGGAAAACCAAACTTTCACTGGATGTCACTAAAACCTTTCTCTGAATAATACAGAAAAAGAACATTCCTCAAGATTCCAAACTGATTGGTTAACATTATGGAGAGCCTCTGACATCCTGCAATGCTAATTCAAGCCTTTATTTCCATTCTACCCTCATGCCTTTACTTCATCATAGGGGATTGAGTACCCCTTTGACTTGTCTAGACTATTTCAGTACAATAAAGTGAATAAATGTTTCTTACACTAGTAAATGGTAAAGAGATTGATTTTAATGAGTCTGTATTCACTGTAAAGCATTGTCTTTATCTGCAAATTTTGTAAATTGATGACTGCTAAGCCCACACTAAAACAATGATAATATTCACTGGTGGATGCCTTCACAAGCTGTTCTGTGCCAGATGTAAGAATGCTCACATGACAAGTTTGCATGCATTCTTAAGTATGACAGAAGAAAATAAATTATATGATCTGGACTTCTGAAAATGTGTCCCCACAATTTTTCCACAATTTTTGCAATTTTTATCATGATCTCCATATTAAGTCTCCATTTTTTTAAATAATTTATGACACTGTATTTTGATTAAAATGCTGCAACAATTTGCATATTCATGTTATGCTAACAAAGAATTGCAATAGTTTAGCAAAATGTTGCAGTGTATGGCAAGAAAAGCCAGGGTAAGTAATTTGTTAAATGATTTATTCGTTGCATGGATTTATCATTCAGGATAACACAAATCCTAAGTTGCAACAGTCAGGTAGATAACTTTTCAATGAAAAAGAAGTTGCAAAATAGGTGTGAAAAAAGTGAAAAATGTCCTCATTCACATGGTAAGTCTGTGACTACAATGTTCTGTGTCATATGACTGAGTCGTTTCCTTGCTGTTATTGGTTTATCTTAAAAGATAATTTATATATATAAGAGGCTTAAATGACTTGGCTGTTTAAAATTTTGAATATTTTGCCCATTTAAGTTACCTAACAGCATGCTTATAAAATGTTAAGGAAACACACACCTTTAATAGTGGCCATTTTCAAGAGGCAGTGCTCTTATCACAGTTTCTGGCAATTTATGTTCCTAACAGTTAAAATGTTTTGGAATTAAATTTTACTGTTAAATTATTTTTGGGGAGGGAGCAATAGCTTTAAAACTGATCTGGAGATTCATTTCACAGAAAAAGAGGCAGAGGTAATTGGGTTTCCATTGTAATTTGCTCAAGATGAAGTCTTAAATACATGATTAACATGTGTGTGCTGTACTGCTTGTGATGCTTGGTGGTCTTGAAAATGTACTGCTTAGTTTACACTACATTTACAGAAAGCTCAAAACAAAAGTACCTACACATGGCAGCACATCTGTCTAGTGACCAATAAAATCAGCAGCATATCATACAGCAAACTGCTAGAGGGTAGTGGGGTTCAATACCAAAGCCCACACTTTTCCATCACATTTTGAAAAACATTTTCCAGACATTTTTATAACATTTTCTGTAATTTTCTGTCAACCTGGCTATGAGGGTCCATTAGTGAAGTGAAGTGCAAATCAAATTCACATGTATTTTAAATTATAGTTATGCATGACATCTGGCATAGACAGTTGATGAATAGACATTACTGTGCATGATCGTTGATCTCAGCCATGCCCCTATACTAACTTCCTCTACTTCCAGCAAACCTCCTCCTAATTCAAGAACTATTGCCTGCAATGCCAGTTCCCAAATAAGGTGGAGCTGTTTTCTCTACTATATAAACTCAATATATACAGTGGACCAAACTGTATATTAGAAAGTTCTCAATGACACTTCTATGTCCTCCTGCATTGTATGTCTCTTGAAATCTGGTTTAAGTGCTTCGAGTTGCATGCTGCTAAAAGTGCACATAATTTTGGAATCTGGACTATGACAGCATTCTTTTGAGAGAAAACCAGCCAAAAATAATGTTCAGCTGATAAAATGTCATCACCACTCGGGGTTAGAGTTATGATTTTACACTTAGGAATTTTTAGTAATAGTATAGACTTACCACAATAGAAATCAGAAAGTTTGAGAATTTTGCTCATTAAATTCCATTAAAAGAATGTACATTTGCTCACTTCCTTTTTTAGATTTCCTTTGGTTATATTTAACTGTTGCAGCACTGCATTTTTTCCGCTAACAGCAGAGATGTTGGTGTAGTTAGCCGTGACAACAGATAATAGAAAGAAATATACTGGCTCCAGTAAGCTGAGCACATGCATTTCTGTTGTATTTCATGTGCATTGCTGAAAGAATGACATTTATTTTTGCAGAGCACTTGTAAGTTGGCTGAGCATTTCAGTCTGAATTTTGCAGATACGGTTATATTTAAATTTGGCTCAGCTTTCTACATCTCTCTCCCTGACAATCTAGAGTTAAGTGATTTTTTGCAGAGTAGAAGGCTTTAAGGTTCTGTTACCTGGCACTATTCAAGATGACCTGATGGTACTGGAAGTAAAGAAATTTAAAGTGTTCTTTCTCAGCTGGAATATACATTGTGGTGCTTTGTAACTTTAGTATTGTAATATATTTGTATCCCATACCAAAACTATGTGGGCAATTTCTTAAAGAAAGCATTATAATTTTTTATCAACAATGCACCAGAAAAAGTCTACTGTACCCTTTGTCAATGTCAGTTTTTATCAAGAATATGCAGACAAGATGTTACTGTATCCTTTGTTGATATCACTGGAAGCATATTGTAGGGGTGTGTTCACAGACTTTAATGGATGGGGCCCTACATCTGCACTGTGGAGCAGCCATTAAAGTTTGTGAATGGAAGTGCATGCTCTACCTGTGTTGATATCATTGAAGATAAAGTTCAGTTAACATTTTTGAGCTGTCACATAGGAAAATATGTATTTTGTGAAGGATTTAATGCTAAGCATTGACCTGTAAAACAGGCATGAATGGGAGAGATATGTAACACATCAAAGGAGGCAACACATGTTGTGGTGCACTGAGGTAAAATCAAAACAGTGATGAAACATTTTAAGAATGGTTATGGTGGAACTGTTCAACTAGGATGACATTTTGGGAAGAAATGCACCCTTTCATTTATGTATGTGGAGTTGATTTGTGGCAGCCAGCCAGAGCATAGTTAATAATAAATTCCATAAATATCACTGACACTTTCAACAGGTCAACCACCCTTCCATCAACATTTTTAAAAAACTTTATTGAAGGAACTTTGCTAAGAGTACAAAGAAAAGCGAAACATCCCTGCAGCACAGCAATGTCCAAATGTTCCTGTAACATAGGATGCGTCATCAAAAAAAATTAGCAAATAGAAACTCAGAAGCATCAAAAAGAACACCAAAAATAGTAAACATAAATAAATAAACAATATAAGTACGTAATCTTGGCAGCATTCAGAAATCCACTCTGAGCTGTGGATTTCAGAATTGCTTTTCAGTTTTTGGATCCCAGTTTTGGTTTTCAATCTTGGCAGCATGTTAAAGTTTACCCAGGCTTTACAAACTTCAGAAATGGGATTCACCCACACACCCCAATAACTTAAATGTACTAATTCCATGTTCTCACTACCAAGGTATTAGTACAAATGGATTCATACATTTTAAGTGTTTCTCCTCATTTTCATTCAGATGACAGGATTGCATAACCATGTGGTTAATTGTAAACTTTCCATAACTTTTTTGAATATTTATATTTAGCCACTTAATATTCAGTGATGTTATATAATCCCAATGGAAGCTTCCTGAGGAAGCTCTATAATTTTAGAGTCTTCTGCACAAACCCTAAGGGAGATTCTGCCTTTCAGCCTTTCATCTTCAAGTAGATTGAAAAAAAATGTATATTTTTTTCTCAAACTAGATCTTCTAGATCTGTCATTAGATCTTCATTTATATTTTCCTATTTCAAGGTGCAGTTACTTTACACTGAAATTTATTTTTTTGTTCTTGGCGTTTGGTAATTTGACTATCCACAATGAACATTTTGATATGTATGCACTGAACTTCTTTCTTTAAATTCCTTACTGAATGTGTCATGATATACAACTCAGAGATTAGAAATGAAGGTCATTCTTACATTTCCATAATTTCACGAAGAAATGATCTTCAGATAGCAGAGCATCTGGACTCAGTGCTTTATTTTTGTTTCTGTCAGACTGTTTTTATCTTGTTTGGCAGGACAAAACTTCAGAACTGCTCTTGCAAATGAACGCTTTAGTGTAGGCATCTCAGGAGTGGGATGTGAAGAGTCATAGTAAGGTTTGGTATATTTCTAGAGAAGAATATTCAGTAGCCATTACAGCAGCTCATAAGTTTCACTTCATTCAGCATTGCTAAACTCAGGACATACAAGAGAAATAAACAGTGAAAGCATTTATATCTTTTAAGCTTAGAGTAGACTGAGGTTAGGCTGCAGATACCATCTGGATTATACTTTCTAGTGAGAAGTGCCTAACAGTTCCCTGAATAGGTTGCCATTGCTATAAGCCCCACAATGGAGGTCTGAACTTCTTAATCTCACTTAACTTATATAGTATTTTCTCTGATTTATGGTTGCAATGATTCAGGTCTAACTTTTCATTATGGATGCAGTACTGCATATTTATTCCAATGACTCAAAATTTATTTATGCAACTGCACTTTCTTAAAATATTAAGTTATGACTACTGGATGTGAGCATGAAATGTGTTCCACAGCATTGTCAGGAGCAGCACTAACTTAGATATGATCCATCCATGCTGATTATATTTTTAGCATGAAAAATTTAAGAACAAATAAAATAAATGGGGAGAATTTAATAAAGCCTATACGTTTTTTTTTTTTTTGTATAGGCATCATGTCGTGATGCTTACATGGACCCGAACATATTAAGATTCAATAAGCACTGCTGAGGGGCGCGCATGCACACGTAAACACGGAAAATTCTGTGGCATACAAATCGCCTCATAAGCAGGTGAATCTCATGCAAATGAGGCAGGTAGAGTGATCTATCATGCAGAAAGGCATCTGTTCAGACCTCATGTCAGTGTCTGTAGTGTACACAGCAAAAGTCTGCATACAAGAGTCTAGACAGACAAAAAAGGTGTTTAAAACTGTAGAAATGTGAACATAAATCCCCTGAAAATGTCACATACACATATGTGCAAAATTATTAGTCTGTATGTCAGAAAGATTATACAGAAAAAGTTAAATTAATAATTCTTGTTTGTAATAATCTCGGCATGTTTGTGCTATGTGCCTCAGTGCTCAAACATGCTTAATAGAAAAAAAAAGGGAAAAAAAAGAATTGTATATTATGTGACAGACATGTATTATAGGACCTTGTGTGGGGTCCCTACAATGGTGCATTGCTGTTGTTGATAAGGTGATAAGGCTATGAAGTGTCTAGTTTCCAGGCTGTAAGCATGGAAAAATATGCAAATGAGGTGGGTTTCTTGAATACAAGAAAGGAGTAATCATGTCCGTATATCCCCTTCATGTAGGCTCTTAGACCATGTTGATGTTTACAGAGGATGTGGCTGACATCAGGAGGCTATGTCCTCTCACTTCTAAACTCTTTTAAGCTTAGGTGCACATGCTTGCAAAGTGCACTGCCTGATGGAACATGTTTTCAAAACCGGATGTATTCAATTAGAAATTTTGACCTTTGCATAAGCTATGCTGTACAGTGCAGTGCTGTGTACAGTGTCACACTCTGAAATAGGGCCATTAAATGCAGTTAATTATATTGTAGGCAGGTGGAATGCATCATAGTTAGCCAATCACACATTCTGCACCTACAGCAGAGCTGTACAAAGTATGCATACACCCTGTATTCTAATTTTCCCCACTACTCCGGACCATTGGAGTACAGACTTGGGAATTTTAACTGAGATAATGCTAGGGGCTGCTGCAGGTCTGCTCCATCTGTATGTGATAGATGTTGAAGTCAATGCTGCTGGTGCTGCTGACAATAGGCTTAGGCAGAGAAGGAAAAGAGTGTTCAGGCCCAGGATAACCTTCCAGGAGCTGCATGATCTGGAGATTGTAGAGTGCTACATGGTGGACAGTGACATACTACAAGAACTCACTGATCTCTGCTGCCTTTAACTCAGACCCAGAGCCAACAGAGTGGAACCCATCCCAGTGGAAACAAAGGTATGTGTAGCCCTTAGGATACTAGCTACATGTACTTTCCAAAGACCGACTGGGGACATGATGGGGGTCTCACAGGCATTTGCATCCAAGGTATTCCACCAGTTCCTGGATGCCATGCTACCACATGCCAGTAAGCACATATATTTTCCCCTCACCACTGAGGCGAGGGCCAGCAATATGCAACACTTCTACCATATAGCACAATACCCTGATGTACTGGGTGCCATAGATTGCATTCATGTACACAACAAGACACCACCTGGTGAAGAGGGTAGAATCTACATCAACTGCAAGGGGTACTTCTCCATCAACTACCAAGTTGTATACAATGCCCAGGGGATTATCCTGAATGTGTATGCTGCCATCCCTGGCAGTTATCGCAACCCATATCTGACACACATCACAGCTGTACCAGATGTTTGCTAGGGTGGACATCCCATACAGCCAATTACTGGGGGATTATGGCTATGTCCTGGAATCGTGGATGATGACACCCATCAGAAATGCATACACACCCACAGAAGAATGCCATAATGAGGCACACACACAAACTAGGAGCATCATAGAACATGCGTTTGGGCTTCTAAAGTCATGGTTCCAGTGCCCTGATATATCTGGTGGAGCCCTTAAGTACTCTCCAGCCACATGTGCACATATGCTTATTTATTTATTTATTTATTTATTTCAGTTTGATTACCGGGGATGTCCACTGGGCCAAGAAGTACACATTTTCAGTGGAGGCCCGGGGAGAAAAGCTCCAAAAACAGTACAATCAAGGTTACATACAGTAATGGATGATAATTTTTTTTGCTACATATGAACAGTATTTACATACTTACAGTCAAATGTTCACAGTATGTGCTATGCTATGCAATATGATCCTGCAGAAACAGCTGCTGCAGGATCAGCAAAGGGAAGGGATACACAGCCCCCACACCAGTGCCTAGGTAACCACAGCCACAGTTACAGGAAGACTCAGAGGAGGACCCCCCTGCTGATGTCCCTGTAGGCAGATGTAGGCATGTTCAGTACACCCTGGCTTTGGCTAAGAGACAATACATGGCACATTTACTGGCGAGCTCGGCACCTAGGGACTGACACCTTACTCCTACTCACATACATATATTAAGCATGATGACAGGCAGCCCACACAACCTGTACCTATCCATGTATTGGCTGTGTACTGCTTGCATCAGACAGATTCAGCCCTGATCTACAGTTCTGTCAACTGCTGCATCGCAAGGTAACTCTCTAACCTACACAGTACTTGTAAGGATTAGTAGGATATGGTAGTGCATGTATGGATCTACTACATTTATACAAGTAAATATAGTGGGCTATTTGGACAAAAGTAACATCCACATAGGACTACAGATACAGAGCCCACTAT